>NC_039285.1:7238124-7490624 GCF_003368295.1 Carassius auratus
CAATGATTTAATAAATTACTGATATAATTCACCAAGAGCCCTGCTGGTCTTTTATGGTCCTGTATTTCTTGCACATGAACACAATATCTTCCATGGTCTTTAACTTAGAAGGACAATAAATTGATTTTCATCATGAACTAGATTAGGGCTCTTTAGTGGGTGGAACTGGTACAGAGAGGAAGAATTGTAGAACTAGAAGAGAGGACATTCTGCCATTAATCAATCACTTTTCATAACTAAAATATGAGAAAAATTCTCATTAGTAGAGGATGTAAGGTCAAATAATTAGAAAACCTGCCACTACACATTTTACTTCTTCTAAGAATTTTAAAATGTGTAGTTTACTTTTAAGTTATTGAAAGTAATTATAGTAGTATTTAGAGTTTCTTCTCTTCAGCCAACAGTGCTTCAGAGACTCGTAGAGAACATTAGGCACAAATGCATTCACATTAGTTTCATTTTTTTCTTGAATTTATCAGATGATAACCTGAGCGAGGATGACATGAATGAATGTGTAAAGGAGGATGCACTGGAAGGGGAGGATCACATCGCACAGCAGTCAAAGCAAGTAAAGAAGATGAAGAAGAAATCTAAAGCAAACATCCCCATGAGGTATCATACTACTGTTGTATATTTGAAACCAATGTAAAACTGATTGTAAGGGAAATGTTTCTCACTTTCTCCATATTTAAAAAGGAAAAGGAAAAAAGGAGGACTCAAACTAGAAGAAAATGATGAAGGTGGTTCAGCAGACCAACAGAAAGGTGAAGATAACGCAGAAGAGGATCATTTCAGTCACGTTCAGTCTCAAGAGGACATTGCAGAGAAACATAAGAAGAAAGCAGATGATCTTTGGGCTAGTTTTTTGAGTGATGTTGGCCCTCGACCCAAAGCAGCACCTCCATGTGTGGACTCTCAGCAGGTAACCATCAACTCAAGAAAATGAAGTAAGAAAATTTATGGTTTTCAATTTTAATGTACTAACATTCAATTTCTGTGTTGGCTCCATTTGGGCTGATGTGAAACATTTTGGGGTGGCTTTGTGTTTTTGGTTTAGTGTCTTGGTAGTCATGATACTACAGTCAAAAGGCATTACATAATTTAAATTCATAAAATGAAATGTAATTTAAATTTTATGTTCTGTGCTTGTGTTTTATTTAAATCTCTTAGACTAATGTTAATGTTTTTGTTTGTATCTCTTATAGTTCACATCTACGACTGATACAGATAAGACCAGTAAACCCTCGACAGCATCTCAGCAGCAGGAGGACAAACCAAAAGAATCCTCCAAAATCACAATCACCAAGGTGTTTGACTTTGCAGGAGAAGAGGTTCGGTAAGTGGAACAGTCTTTTGAAACTGTATTACTTTCAAATGGCCACCAGATGGCAGCACGCGTTCATTAATTAGAGTGAGAGGTGAACATCTAAACAATGCATCTGAAAAACGGTAGTTTGTTCAAATAGGAAGTTTATTAAATAAGTACCTGTTATTTATTAAGTAAAAAAAAACATATAGAAATATTTGGGCAATTTCAGTGAATGTTGTCATTTAATAATTTAATTATGACGCTGTATTCCCATCTTAGATTGTATAGCGTATTATTGCTGCTTCTCAATAATTAATTCCAATTCATACTCCAAACATATTTGGAGACTTTTGATGCTTACAATTTTGCCAGTGCCATCTGCAAATAAATAAAGCCAGTTGTAAGTTCACTGATATTTGACAACCAGAAAACTCTTCTTTAAATACTATATACCCTGGACCCTGGACCACAAAACCAGTCTTAAGGGTCAATTTTCAGAAATTAAGATTTATACACAATCTGAAAGCTGAATAAATAACATTTCCATTAATGTATGGTTTATTAGGATTGGACAATATTTGGCCAAGATATGACTATTTGAAAAGCTGGAATACTGAGAAAATCTGGAAAAAAAATCTAAATACTGAGAAAATCACCTTTGAGGTTGTCCAAATGAATTCTTAGCAATGCGTATTACTAATCAAATATTAAGTGTTGATGTATTTACGGTAGGAAATTTACAAAATATCTTCATGGAACATGATCTTTACTTGATATTCTAATGATTTTTGGCATAAAAGAAAAATCTATAATTCTGACCCATACAAAGTTTTTTTTTTTTGGCTATAGTTAAAAATATACTCCAGCCACTTAAGACAGGTTTTGTGTTCCCGGGTCACATATATACTCTCTCTCTCTCTCTCTCTCTATATATATATATACCAGTTTTGTTTTTGAAGAATTTAAAATGCATAGTGAGTATTTTGAGCATTATATCTTATGCTGTGGTCCGCAGGGTCACCAAAGAGGTGGACGCAGACTCACGAGAGGCCAAGAGTTTTCTGAAGAAGGAGGATAAGGTCCTAAAGGAGAAAGAAGAGTCCTCTGGGCCACAGCCATCCGTATCGCTCTCCTCTGGATCCAGGTACCACCCCGGTGCAACCCTTTAGTCCTGCGTTTTGTTCTTCCGTTCCTTCTCAGTATATGCAAAATTACAGTTTACAATCATTGTGTCAGTTAATTAATGAAACAAAGTGGTTTTTAATGGTGGTGTTTTGTAGAAGTGAATAACTCATTAGCGCTTAGACCATAATTAATTCTTTGTTATTGATGTCGTTATATTACAGTAATTAGATGTGATCTCCTCCTTCAGTGTGGTTGGTGCTGGTAAATGGATGGAGACGTCTGTGTGTGTTTGCCGTGCAGGGCTAGAGGGAATGTCAGACGTGTCATTGATCTCTGACAGCTATGATAGCGAGTCTTTGATCCTCTGTAATTCCATATCTGCCTGTAGGGGAGAGCAGCGATGACACACAAATATGTTTGAGCCGCAGTCTGCACAGATGTGTGCGTACGGGTTGCATTTCCTCTAAAGTTCTCATTAATGGCCACTATAGTCCAGACCACTTCACCACTCCTCACATAGGGTTATTTTGGACAGACACTCTCGTCTGTCCTCTGAGATTGTGAATGTTTGCTGAACAGGAAGTCATATTTTTTCCTTGCACAGGATATACAGTATGGGCCGTTGGCTTGCGGAGCAGGAAAGCAGCTTGAACCCCACCTCTCTCATCCCTTCATCATCCAAATAACTATCGCTTAATGTCCACGCTTAAAATACTCAATATTCACTCGGCCTCTGCTAAACTGTCCGTGTCTGTTTTTGATTCTATGGCTTCTTAGTGCTTGCATATCATTGCTTAAAGTCAGTGTGACTTTAAATCAGGCCTCTTCATATTCCAGTGGCTGTTCAGCTCCAACACAGCAGGGTTTCCGCTTAAACTAGGCACTGCAGGAGCCTAAACACAAAGGGTACCTGTCTCCAGTATTCACTCGCTTCTCCTTCTCTTCCTTTAAGCCTGTTTTGTGTGATTTGAGGTTAGAGGGCTTGAGTCAGCACTGTGGTGCTCTTTCTCACATACAGGCACAGTGGCTCTCTGTTTCTTTACTTAACAGTGTCGTACTTCGCCTCAATGCAGAACTGCTGATGAGGGTAATACATACGCTTCTTCCTTCTCCTGCATTTAGTTTCCTGCCCTTTCCGTACGCACAGATCTTACTTTTTAGCTTTGGTTGGCATAATTAAAAATGAAAGAAAGTGAAATTGACGTGATGTGTAGCCAAGTATGATGTACCAAACTTGGAATTTGTGCTCTGCATTTAACCCATCCAAGAGCACACACACACAGCAGTGAGTAGTGAACAAACACACACCCGGAGCAGTGGGAAAAAGGGTTACCTTCATTATGTAAAATGGTAACCCTTTACAGTAAAGATTAACATTTAAAGTATTAGTTATCACAAAGCACAAAGCATTTATTATTCTAGGTTAAAATAACTTGAAAGAAAATTTTATTTTGGAAAAATAACATTCTATTTCAATAATTGCTGGCATCAAGTCATTTACACGCGATGTTGGATTGGACAATCAAGACTTGCACACAAATTTTAATTCTACCCCTGTGAGAAACTGTTTTATTCTGTTAAATACTTTTGAAAAGGTAAAAGATCTTATTTGGGTTTAATTTTGAATAACTAAACCTGGCTCTCACCATGAACATAGCCATATAAGCTGACATGGCATTAAAAATTAAAGAAAAAAATAATCTAGGTTACCGTAAATTTCTATGCTTTGTTTATAAACATGATAAATGTTATATATTTTTTATTTGTTTGTTTAAATACACATTAATACTAAATGTTACATATTGTTAAGCGATACAAATAACTTATTATACACCACCATTCTAAGTCCAAAACAAAATCATTCAAATGTGAGAGCAGAGACTTTTAAATTGTTACAAATTAATTGAACTTCCTGAAAAAATCCTGAAAAAAAACATGTCACATTAAAACAAAAATATTAGGCAGCACATCTGTGTTCAACATTGATAAAAATATGAAATGTTTCTTGAGCATAGAATAATTTGTAAAGCATCATGTGACATCATGAGTAATGGGTGCTGAATTTTCATCTTTGCCTTCACAGGAATAAATTACATTTAGATGTAGTAGAATAGAAAACAGTTATTTAACATTGTAACAGTATTTTATTCTTTTGATCAAATAAATGCAGCCTTGGTGAGACTTCTTTAAAAAAGATACAAAAAATCGCAACCAGATTCAAACTTTTGAACAATAGCATGTGTATATCTAATATTTAGATATATCTAATATCTACGGTTAGTGTGTATAGTTAATGTGCTAACTACTGTCGATTACTTGATTACTATTGTAAAGTGTTACCAAAAAAAAAAAAAAACTAGAACTAACTGAAACTGACAACTATTTTGATTTTCAGTTAATGTTGATTAAACGATTAGATTGATTCTTGTTTGATCAATCGGATAAAAATGGCAAATTTAACGTTCAGTATTTTATTAAAAACGTTTTTATATACAATGGGCTTCATTGATAAAACATTAAAGAACAAATTTAAGTGTGAATCGTTTGTAAAGCCATTCTTGCGTAAATTGAAATTTGATGCAATTAGAACAAATCGTTCTGTTTCTTTTTCGTGAATAAACCCAGTGGTTGCCAAAAAATATGAAAATGTTATGAGATGGCAGAGCCAGTGATTTTTGTAAGGAATTCAGATTATTGAAATGATGCTAAACAGATCTTCAGTCTCTTTCTCCCTCCACACACACTGACTCACCTCATCCCTCCATCTGTTGATTCTTCCCAGCAGCCCACTGGTGTGTGAACAGGGATCAAAATGAACTCTCACCAAGTGCCAAAATGCAAGTAAAAATTGGATTTGGCAAGTAAATGGAATGCATTTCCTCACCAGTTGGCTGGTAACTTTATTAGGAACTGCAACATTGCTAGGTTTAATTGAACTGTAAAATGTTAGTCTAACCTGTTTTGCTCAGTGTAATATGTACCGTTATAGTTTATTTAGGAGACCTAGGCTTTTTTTTTTTTTTTTTCAGAGCTCCATGTAATGACAGCAAATGGAAAAAAAATGTTGAATACATTTTCATGGTTGGTAAGAAATATTCAAGACCACCTGTGCATTTTCTTCGGCAGGTGAAGTGGCAAAAGTGGGCGGTGTGTAAGTTTGGATGAACGTGTGAATATTAACCTTTAGGGCATGCCAGACATGGACACCACAAACTGATTTAACCTCACTGCTAGTGGTCCAAGTGTGGAGTAGCGTTGTGTAATTCTGTATTGTCTATGTGCTATCGATCACAGAACCAGCCTGATTTACTGATGCTTGTTCTGAGCTCCAGTGATTGCTTGATTGATTGTCTAGTGTCTCTGTGGTCTTATCACAGAACTTGACTGATGCTCCATGTAAGCGCCCAAAAGCACACAAACAAATCTGTACTTTAAGGACAATGGATGCTTCGTCAAAGCTTACGTATTCACTAGGGCTGCTCTTGACTAAAGATTTTTATGGTTGACTAGTCGTTGTTCATTTTAAGCATTAGTCGACTATTCACAAGTTTATTTATAAAACATTAAAATTATGCTAATGAGCCTTTAATTGCCTACATTGCAGATAAATGCTCAAAAGCATACATAAAGCTTGCCACAGCACACTGGCAGTAGTAGTGATGATGTATGTGTCAGGCAAAAACAGTAAGATTAAGATGCATTAATTGTTTTCGGCTAAAGAGATTAATTCGGAGACACTGACTCATCATCTCCACATTGGATGCATCTGATTGCTAATTTCGTATGGATTAGATTAGATGGCAGAAAGTGCATCCTGTTTTTTTTTCTTTATTTTACAAAAGTGCAATGTTTTGTTGTTAAAGTGAGTGCCCATAAATAAATGTAGAGGGTTTACAGATTCGAAAGATGTATTACCCTTTTTTGTTTTTTTCAACTAACAAAATTTGGACCAAGCCTCTTCTTGTTGACTAAAGGTTAATCGACTATTATGGGGTCAGCCCTAGTATTTACATACCTTTATATGCCTGGAATTAAACAACGCCATGCTAGTTTCTTCTGGCCAGAGGAGAACTGGCCCCCAAACTGAGCTTGGTTTCTCCCAAGGTTTTTTCTCCATTTCTGGCACTGATGGAGTTTTGGTTCTTTGCCACTGTCACCTTTGGCTTGCTTAGTTGAGGACGCTTGACTTTTTGCGCAGACACTATTGAAAGAGAACTGAACTGGATGATGACATCACTGACACATCTTCTTGCATCATTGACAAACTATTACCCTGTTTGACTCTTTAAAACTGCTTTGACACAAGCAGTATTGTATAAAGCGCTACACAAATAAAGGTGATAAGTGCATGCACTCACAAAGAAGAACTCTGCCCTCTGTCTTCCTGTTTCTGTTCCCCTTGGCTTCCCATCAGCTTGCTGTATGTGAATGAGTAACACAACATAAAGAGGTTCTGGGAAAGCTTTGTGTACGTCCACTTAAACTAATGATTTCCACATGTGCCAGTCACAGCTCTGCTTTTCTAATTATAGAGCCTCATCTCTAGGACCCTAAAAACGACCTTGCTCTCCATTACAGGACAGTCACAAACCTTGTTCTTCGTTGGGGCAAGCCATGTGTTTGCAGTTCATCAACTGTAAAATAGACTGTACACTGTATGAGTGTGTATGTGCATGTGGATGAACAGTTTTTGTCATATACTGTATATATATTTAAGGTTGACACAAACAAAGAAAGAAGCATTGTTGTCTAAGCAGTAATTTTAATAGTTGTGTGTTGTGGTTTTTGGTTAGTCCTTTCTAGTTCTCAATTTTCTCACGCTCAGGGCAATATTCGAAGTATTAGTGAATAATTTCTTCCATGCTGACGAGTAAAACTAAGCTGTTCTGCAGTAGTCCATACAGCAGGGATTTTAAGCAATGTTATCCCTGCCATCATAAAGTCAATACATCATGTGTTCTTGGGCTGTGTTTAGAAACAGCCTTTCTCAAAGGCACAATAGTCATGACTGATGCTGTCTTTATGGGACTTGAGTCAAGAACCATTTCCATTTTAGAACCGGTTCCAATTTTCCATGAATCGTAAATTCAATAAGACATGCATTTCAATTTCGCATATCGATTCATGTGTGTGCATTTTAATGCGATTCTTATACCATTCAAGTGCAAGTAGATGCTAAAGACAAATATATATCTTCTGCCTTTTTATTTTCAAAAGAATCATAATTGGGGGTCCTCTGCATCAAGAAGATTGAAAACCCTGCTTTAACCAACTGAGCTAATGATTCTCTCAGTGTGGAGTTCAAAACTAACAATCTTTCTGTTACCAGCTCAGATTATTAACCACTTCACCCAACCATTTATAATGAGGTAAAAGTGAGCATAGGGAAGCTTGTTCCGGGTCTAAATTGGGAAGGCTTCAGGATTTCATTAGCAGACCTGAAATGACCTGTTACCTGTCTCCTCACAGCTGGATGCCTTGTCCTCACGCTTTAATGAATGGATGTTAACTGAAGTGAGGGTTCGATCTCACGCCCCCTCACCACTGGACACATCAGAGTTCCGCTGCCTTGTGCTCCGTCTCCCAGCTAATGCTTCTGACAAAACCAGGCCACTCTTCACTCCCCTGGCATCTAAAAATGTGCCGTGGCCCGAAAGAGATCA
The DNA here is from genome assembly GCF_003368295.1 of Carassius auratus. NCBI lineage: Eukaryota > Metazoa > Chordata > Actinopteri > Cypriniformes > Cyprinidae > Carassius > Carassius auratus. The sequence continues at coordinate 7,246,222 of NC_039285.1, forward strand.
GGCCACACAGTTTCTTGTATGTCAGTGTGTGTGCTCCTGCCAAAACAGATACAGATTCCCCAAGTGGCTCCCTGTTCAACAAGAGATCTCAGAAAGCCATCGTCTCAGGAGGTGGTAAATATGTGGCAACACACTGTGGTTGCATCTGACAGTACTGTATCGACACAGACATTCAGGTGATGTATATTTAATATATCTTTTTAATATTTGCTGCTACACTCCTACAAATTGTTCTTTATTGGCATCTATGGTTACACAAAGAACCTATAAAATGGTTCTTCTGTGAAACTGCTGTGAAAACCCCCTTGTGGAAACTTTTTTATTTGTGAAGGGTTTCAACAGTTGGGATGACCTACAATCAAGCTTCAGCTCTGAATGTAGAATCGCATATGAAATATTAAGTGTGCTTACTTCAATATCCAAAGTAGCGCTTAACATTTCTTGGAGGAATTCACCACAGACACTTTGAAAATGTCAAATCAGCTCTTGCTGTTTAGACACTTTACCACCTTCCAGTTTCTCTGCGGTTCCTGAGAGCTCCATCAGCCTCTATTCAGCCTGTCAATGAGACACAACTAGACTACTTCAGTCCTCGTCAGGCCCCATCTTAAAACACCAGGGTTTGAGACGGCTCCTGCTGGTGCCAGGAAGTGTATTTCCATACTCACTGAAGTGCAGCTGTGGAACATCAATAGTCTAAACGTTGAGGGGAAAGTTGGTTGATGCTTTCCACTCCAAAATTGTGGGAACAGATGGGGAGCGTCAGTTTGGGGTCCACTCAAGACCCCTTCCACATTTTACTGCCCCTGCCGGTTTCCCTTGAAGCACAAAGAGAAAACCCTTTCAGGAAGGAAATTAGCCTAATTTGAAACAAAATGGCTGGAAGTGATTATAGTAACTCGCTCTTATCAGTTCTGCAGATATAATGAGACCGTAATTAGCTAAGGAAAGCTTTATGGATTTGTGCAACTACCAATCTGGACTTTTCGCAAAGTATGGTAATATGTGAGTGGAATGAGGATCGAAGCAGTACGTGAGTGAGAGAAGAAATGCAGAGCAAGGAGCAGGCATTGGCTCTGAAGATGGGAAATGTACTGACACCTTGGAACTGGGACACTCGTAAGGTGAACAAAGTGTGACAGCCTTGTGTTCACGGGGCAGAAACAGACAAATGACAGCTACACTCACATACAGCACTCTCAATGCTGATTTAATAAGAGATTATTGGTGTTTTCAGTAGATTTACTGTTGCTCACAGATTGCTCACAGCCTATTAATGGACAAATTATAAGTTATGCAATAGATTTTAAACTTTATTTGTTTGATGTGAAAACATATGTGTATTAGAATGATTGGGAAAGATCACGTAGCATTTAAACAGCCTACTGTCTGTACCGCCTTCACTCACATGCTTGTCTTCATCACTTTTGCTTTCATTCTCTGCACTGAGTCCTTAGGTAAACTGAACATCCAATCAGAGCTCTCATTGCTCTCATGGCCAACAGCCTCGACGTCACCAATGCCAATTCAACATGTTGATTCGGGCAAACTGCCAAAGATGTGAGCCCGCCGTGTGGAACACACCAAAAAAACTAGCCCGACCGTCGCTCGCAGTTGGCCCAACGATGGCAAATGGCAGATCGTACAAATCGTTTTTTTTTAGGGGGCTCTAGATTGTGTTCTTCAACCAAATGTTATGTTGCAGTACATACTTGATGCAACAGTCATGCACAGATTTAAATTGTCTTTGCCTCTTAGTAGTACATTGAATCTAAGATTATTACATTTGTTTAGCCTGATTTATTATTTAATGTATGATTATTAAATGGGTTGTTTCCTCAAGTTAAAGAATAATGGGTTAGTATGTGTAAAACTATGTATATTTTGAAATCAAATCAATGATTTGGTTAGTGAGCGGTAGGGAAAGCCAATTGTTCTAATTAAGGGTCATGTCTATTAGACACAGATTAGTTTATTTTTGTTACATTATACACATACTGTTTTTAAACAAATACACACCTCAACTGTAATTGTATTATGTGGATTGTGGGTAATATTGGGACCATTGCTCACAGCAGGAGGATTAAATTCTTGACAGTAATTGTCTTGAAATGTATAGTTGAATGTGGCGAATTTGTAACAGTTGGTGCTCTGATGTTGTACCAGCTGTGCTTAATGGAATTGGAGAGAAACTTCTCTGAGACTGTTTTAGCTTTCTGTTAGCAGTTCTGGCAACCCTGACCCTGTAACCCTGTCTCAAAATTCAACATTGATGTACTGCCGCTGGGAATATTAAAGCTAAAATGATGAAGAAACAAATCGTGATAACATTACTAGTCAGCCTCACTAACTGGCTGGGCACACCAGACAATTGGTCGGCTTGGTCTTAAAGATTAGCATGTTCCATGACCGCACCGTCTGGCTGCAAAAGCGATTAAAAATGAAAGTTTATTCTTACAGAATAATGCTATAAAAACTGCAAATACACTGATGTTCTAAAGTCTGGGGTCAGTAAGACTTTTTTATACTTTATTTCAGCAAGGACATAATAATTGAATCAAAAGTAACAGTGAAGACATTTATAATTTTACAAAAGATTTATTTTGTTTAAATAATCAGGAATTATTTTTACACAAAAATGTTAAGCAGCACAACCATTTAAAAAAATTCTTCAGCAGCATTTTTGATTGATTTCTAAAGTATCATGCGATACTGAAGACAGGAATAAATCTTTAAAAAATATGTAAAAATAGAAAAAAATATTTTAATTTGTAGTGATCCTTCTCAATTTTCTTTTTTTTTGTGTGTATTTTAATCAAATAAATGTAGCTTGGTTAACTAAGAGACTTAAAAATGATTTCAGATCATGTAATTCTGGGAATCCTTGCACCAGTTATCTCTGATGAATGGGAATTTTAACACATCTCCAGGTATTTTAGACATTTTTGTTCCTTGTGGAAGTTTTTGTCAGTAATCTAACTATGCATATTATACTATAAATAGTTGACTATACATATGTAGTGAAAGTGACATTCAGCCAAGTATGGTGACCCATACTCAGAATTTGTGCTCTGCATTTAACCCATCAAAATGCACACACACAGAGCAGTGAACACACACACACACACACTGTGGCACACACCAGGAGCAGTGGGCAGCCATTTATGCTGCGGCGCCCGGGGAGCAGTTTGGGGGTTCGATGCCTTGCTCAAGGGCACCTAAGTCGTGGTATTGAAGGTGGAGAGAGAGCTGTTCATGCACTACCCCCACCCACAATTCCGTCCAGCCCAAGACTAGAACTCACAACCCTTCGATTGGGAGTCCGACACTCTAACCATTAGGCCACGACTTCCCCATAAATGTATAACCTAAGACAGACTATACAAGTGCTTATCATAATTGTACATTATATTGGGCAAAAGAGGTATTAAAGGTTAAGAAGCAAGTAGTGCAATATGTTTTGAAGTAAACATGTTATCTTATTAAGTCCTTATAACATGGAGTGTTTATAAGAAAGTGTCTGGTGCATATAGAGAGAAAGGATTGTGTTTCTACAGGTGGTTTGTCCAGCCCACTCACCTGTGCCTTCTTGGAGAGTTATGTAGTGTTGGTGGTCCAGGTGAGGTCCAGGTACGTGCACCACCAGGAATTTAGTGTTGCTGACTCTCTCCACAGTCGAGCTGTCGATGGTCAGTGAGGGGTGGTTAACAGAGTTTCTCCTGAAGTGCATCACAACCTCCTTTGCCTTGCTCACATTGAGGGACAGAGTTTTTGCACCACACTATTCAACCAGTTGTGCCACTTTCTTTCTGTAGGGTGTTTCATCATTGTTGCAGATGAGACCTACCACAGTTGTGTCATCAGCAAACTTGATGATGTGGTTGGAGCTAAACTTGGCAGTGCAGTCGTCGGTCAGCAACGTGAAGAGCAGCGGGCTGAGCACACAGCCCTGTGGGGCACCTTTGCTCAGTCTGGTAGTGGTGGAGGTGCTGTGGCCTGCACAGACTGACAGGTCTTCTGGTTAGAATGTCAAGGATCCAATTACAGAGGGAGGTATTTATTAACTTCTTTAATCTGTTGAAATATGCACACATCGTATTGCGTGTGAATGCTGTGTGATTTGATGAATATTGTGTAACCCATCGGTCTCTCTTTCTGGCTATTCTTCCAGCTTCTGTCTGTCGGACAGAATGTGGCTCAATATGCTGCGATGAGGTCCTATGGAGAACTTGTGAGCTGGGTTTATAGCTGTGGTTCCCAGGCCCACGCCTGTACATTCTCGTGCTAGTCTACAACTAGGCCAGTGTGAGCGCTTCAGGTGGCAAAAGATTATTAGATCAATCCGAACAAGCTACTGAGATAATGGAGTGAAGCATTCAGGGTTAGTTGGCGTCAGTCTCCCATGATGCCTTGTTGTGCCTTCTCTTATGATGTCACAAAGGCTGTAATTACTCAGAGTGGAGATGGAAAGACTTGTCAACCAACTGCGGGTCGATGCAGAGTTTATGAGCCGCTCTGTGAACTTATGATGACATAAACCGATATAATGAGGTGGGGAAATCTACTTCCTGTTTTCAAAGGAGTCAGAATAGGATGTTCCAGCCTTTTCCTCCCTCCACACAGAGTCCTGGGACACGTTGACTCTGTTTGTGCTTTTAAACAAGACTTTCAGTCATGGGAGAATTCTGACTGCAAATAAACAACTGAATTCTCAGACTTCGGACTACTGTTTTACCCTGTACATCCTGTTACACTCTCGGTTTTAATTCAAGTCTGGTTGACTTTTTGCCTTTTAGGTGCCCGCACTGGCGTATAACCCAGTAAGCTGTATTTTATTAGCCAGCTATGTAATACATACAAACATCTCTCTCAGCTTAAGCACTATGGGTGATGAGGCAGTACACAGTCACCTTGGCTATGCCTTTAGCATTCTGCTCCAGACTTGTGTACTGTGGTCTGGCTCCCAGCCCAAAGTTCCCTGCTCACATCAACACTGCCGCATAGCACACAGGATCAGTTGAGCCCTGATTGTATATTGATTCCCTGTCAGGATGGGTTTAAGCAGTGTTCCTTTTAGGGGTGGGTGATATGACCAAAATCTTATATCACGATATGAATAATTTTATTTCACGTTAACTATATATATCACATTATATTTGTTTTTTGCTTTAAATAAAGTTTTTATGATGTCAGCATTTTTAATACCATAGAATTTAATAATTCTAGTCACCAGTGTCAATATCACAAAAAACTAATACTAAAAAAAAAAATCTCAAGTTCACTGCAGACAAGTAAAAAGTCAGAGATTAAATAAGAATAAGAAACTAAATCCAAGCAATAGGAAATAAAAACAACAGTAGAACAAGTATATGTATAAGTATATATATATTTCCTATTGATTAAAGTTACATAAGTGATTTAGTCAAGAGTAGTGCGAGATTTTCTCTCTTTTGTTGTTTGATTAACATGAATGACAGAGAGCAGGAATATTAGACTGCTGTCACTTTAAGAGCTACCCGGATCCAGTAAACTGTTGCACGCGTTTTCTTTCTCAGCTGTTTGCTTTCACTTAAGACCTAAATTACTGTTTACGAGGAAACTTGCAAAGACGGGCATTTTGACACATACAAGTGTGTGTATTTAACCATTCAATGCCTATAAAGCTGCTAAAATACCACCGTCTTCACGTGCGCTTGCCTCTCTGACAGCGTACATATATAGCAACATCAGTTCTCTTTCGCTGCTGATTGCGTTTCAACGGCTTACAATCACTTGTTTTTGAACAACTCCATCTCCCTTTGGTTCTTTCTTGTCTTGCTCCACAAACCACAGTGCGTTCAGTTCAGTTCCGTTTCTTTGAAGGTGTGTGAGACTATAAAGTACTTTATAATAATTTTTGAACATGGGTTAACTACATTAGTGAAGATGAAGATACAATAAAAATACTTTTAATATTCATTCATCCTCATTAATGTTAATTTCAATGTTTACTAATACTGTACATTATTGAAATCTTAAGGTGTATCTGTTAATATTGTTTAATGGACATGTGCTTACATAACCTAACAAGGAAAAGTTGTATTTTTATCTAACATTAACAAAGATTAATAGATACTGTAACAAATGTATTGCTCATTGTTTGTAAATTATGGACTAATATTAACTAGTTGGACTTATTTTGAAGTCCCACCATGATTTTCAGGTTTTTGACCCAGTTGTCTCTTCACACTTGAAGTAGAAATATTAGCTAATCAGAAGAAACAGAACATTTGATCATATATAATATATAGATGCATGTAACAGAATTTTTAACCAATGAGATTCCATTGTGCACAGGGCTGCTGCTTTGCGACAGTTTTGGAAGAGTTATTCTTCATATGAAAATCTTTGTGGTCATTATCCATGTGACTTTAATAAGGTTTTAGTCGTGCAGCAGTCAGGTGAGCTTTCCTCATATGAAAGGTGTTTGTGGATGCAGCTGTAATGGAGGGAATATAATTACAGTATTGAATAGACCATTATTGATTTTTACTTTTTGCTGCCTTTTTTGCATATCAACAATATTTTTGTCTGTGTTGTTTGGCCAGACTGTTACTATCAAGGGAACAGCACTGCAATAAAACAGCTGGCACAAAGATGTATGTAATCATGGGCTTCATTATTTGACGTTTCGGTTTGCTGGAGTGCATGAATATATATGTGTAGTTCTAAGTTGTCCATATAACAATCCAATATTGTATGTATATATATATATATATATATATATATTGAAAAAATAGAATAGAATAAACAAGTACAGAGCCAATTAAAGTTAGCATCTAACGAAGTGCAAATAGCTATAGTGTATAGTAAGTGTAACTATGTATATAAATATATATGTGTGTATATACATTTATAGTATATTCCAATTTTTACTTACTTTTGGATGAATATGACCAGATATTTTAAGGCAATAGCAAAGAAAATGGAAAATATTATTAATAAACAGAGTAGTTGTGTACCTTCAGATGTTAAAACATTCATTGTTTCCATTTGGCATTTTTCACCATCCTGCTTTCTTCCTTGAATAACGTTGACAGTTCTTGCACAGATGGCAGATGCATTTTGTCAGACCTTTAGACATTAGTCATGTTTGACTATTTGTGGGTCGCCTCATTCCTCTGTGCACGTGCACGCCGTGTGTTGAACACACAAGTCCTGCTAAATCGATTCGATTACAGTGAGGAAACTGTGACTTGCAGTTCATTAAGAAACTAATGAAATCTTTTTACCCTGAGGTGAAGTAATTCAAGTTCATAGCATTCATTTTAATTGAGCTAGAAGCAAGACAGAGCTTTAACAGATTTATATAAAAAAGATTTAATGATGTAATGCAGTTTTGTTCTCTTTGTTCTCTCTGAAACTGATATTGCAATACCTTCCTACCCAAATCGTTTTGTTTATTTAGATTTTATATTCATTTCATATTCTGAAAACAATTGTACCATCTTCCACGTACACACAGTTTTCCTTCTCGTTCCTCATGGCAGACCTTGTCCTATGACTCGCCTGAGCATGAAACCGTGTGTCCTTGGACACCCCACCACCTTCTAATGCACCCCAAGGTCCTATTGCCTCCCCCCATTCCCCCTGCAGACCCCCAGCCCACTCACTCCCCCCTGGCACTCACATGCAAGAGGGAGGGCCGCTGGTCTGGACTCTTCAGCTCTTTCATTCCACAGATCGTTTAACATTTCATTACTGCAGCCAAGCGCAACCTGTCAAGATGACTTTAGTAATGTTCAAAACACATCTTTGTTTCTGGCTACATGTTGCGAGAAACATACCAGCTATGTTATCGTCAGCATCGGTTGCCTCTCCTTCCACTTTGGATCATTTTATTTTTTATAAATAATTCAAATCATAATACTTTTGTAATAAGAAATAATAAATATAGTTTGAATGACAGAAATGATGTGAGAAGTGAAAAACAAACAAACAATAGTTATGGACACAAGTCCCCATGAGTGAATACCTGTGTATTCAGGTTTAAGTCCCACCAGTGTAGAAAAACATGTACATCTACACATACACTTGCATTTGTGGTTTACGGCGAATCCTCATAGGCGTAATGGTTTTTATACTGTACAAACTGTATTTTCTATCCTCATAAACCACGTTTATGTTGTAGTACCCATGTCATTATACAAATTGGTGTCCTCATAAACCATTTATACCAGCACACACACACACTTATTTTATGTGCATGTTTTTAGCCCCTCTCAGTTTAGAACAGCCAGTTTTAATATTTGAAAATCCTGATCCAAAATATGTTTTATGATCTTCTTTCCTCTAGTGTGAAGAGGCCAGCGGGCATGGGGAGCATCCTGAATCGCATTGGGGCCAAAAAGCAGAAGATGAGCACTTTGGAGAAGTCCAAGATGGACTGGAATGCCTTTAAAACAGAGGAGGGCATTGCAGATGAGCTGGCAATCCATAATCGAGGCAAAGAAGGGTATGTTTAAGCATCATTAATGGCCCAGACAGACACATCACACTCGCTTCTGAGATTTTCATCATAGCTGAATAAATTTAATTAAGTGTCTTAAGTGCTTAAAGTCACAGTGTGCTGGTGTATTGTATTTCAGTGCAATTTTTATAATACATTACAATTCATTAATTATGCACTGAAGTCAGTAAAATGAATGTATTTGGGGTAAAAACCATATGCTGCGCATGCATTTGAATAACATTCTGACCTTTTGCAGTTGCTCTTAGCACTAAGGATGAGCATTTAATGTATTTTCTAGTGAGTACAAAAAGTTAGTAGATTCTGTTCTGGCTAAATTATGAGTCATTCTCTACTGTTTCTCAGTCGAAAGATCCGTGCTGTCTTTTGTTGGATTTTCTGCATAAGTACATGTGTAGGAGAGGTGTGGGTGTTAAATATGTGGCCTCACAATGCAGGTGACTGCTCGCCTCACATCTGATTGGTTGATTGGGGATGAACTACATGAAAAAAATATACAATAGAATTTAAATGAGTCCACTTGTGAAAGTTTTTAATTTTTTTATTATGTCATAGCAATAGGTGAAAAGTTGAATAGAAAAGAATAGAATAGACAGCAGCACTCGAGCTACATTATATTTGTGTAAAACCTTTTTTTGAACATGTAGTCTGTGTTTAGACAAATATAAATATAAATATTGCTTTATAATTCTTGTTATATGTTTGTCAAATGTATGTTTTAATTTAAAATGATTTAATTATCATCATGATGCACACTCTCTGTGCCATCTTCGCAATTGTTAATGAAATAAAAAGAAATTGAGATTAACTTTGCCCTTAAGACCGTTTTCAGTAAATCAGCAGAATGAATGGGTGTGAGAGCTAAGCCAATAGCACTTCATATAAACCTGCTTATCTTGGCCTTGATGGCTACCTTGAGGAGAAAGAGGTGAAGAATAAGACTCAAAAGCTGATGATGCAAAGCTGTACCAAAAAAGCTTATGTTGACCAGGGTCAGAAGGTTAACGTAATGTTTGCAGGAAGTGAATGAAATATTGCAGTATTGACTTCTCGCTTTTATTCGAGAAGTTTCATCACGGTTCTCCTTTGAGATGGAATTGAAACAGGGTGTAGCTTAGTGGGATTTAAAACCGGAGAAATAATATGAAGTAAAATGTTTAATAGTTTTTTTTTTTTAATGATTTTGCACTATTTCCTGGCCACTAATCAAATAGATACATATGTGACAATCATATGACACTTTGTATAAATAGCCAGAAGTTTACTCTTTGAAATCATCTTAACATCATGTTCCATTAATGCAAAAGGATGACGAGCCACAAACTACCACATTTTGAAATTCATGTAAACTTTTCAGTTAAACATTTGCGATGGAAAAAGCTGTTTTTAAATGAGAAAAAAAGGACGGGAACAAATTAGAAGCTTTGTCACAAGTGGACTCTTTTGAACGCCTTTTAGTATATTTTTGGCTGATTCCTACTTGACCAATCAGAAGTGTGCAGGGCATTCCTGCTCACATCTCTTCTATACGAGAAAATATGCAACACATGAACGGGCCTCCATTTCATTCCATCAAAGTAATAAATAAAAGATACAAGAGTAAAGTCATATTATAAATGCAGGATTAGAAATGCTGTTCTTTCCCTCCTTTCCCTAATAAATGGGGATGGGGATTCTGAAAGAGGTTTTCATTTGAGTAATATCTGATCCAAGAGATATACCCCTTTATCGATTCCATCATCATACCTCATTCATCTCAAATGTATAATTAATACCTAAAAGTCAACAGTGAAAAGGTTTATGCCTGCTGTAATGGAGACTACATACATATAAAGATGCTAGAGAGTGAACCATACACTGTACAGATGGTTTCTTTACATAGCAAGCTAGTTTTTGCTTGTCCCCATCGTTTCTACCACAAACCTAAATTCATGGTCTTTTCTGGCAAATTACAACATTAAGATACAAATGATTATGTTTAAGGGATTGAAAATAAAGTTCATAGATTAAGTATACTTACCCTGTCAGAACCGACTGTAGTACTAGTAATCTACAGATCAGTTTAAAGACTTCAAAAGGCTCTGAAATTAAACGAGGCCATAATTGAGATCAACACACACAATGTCTGTCTTTCCACTCCATGATCATGATTAGATTTAATTCATTGTGAGTTTAGGAGGAAGTGAAATCTTTAGGCGGAACATTTGTTGGGTTTGTTTTGGGAGATGAGTAATTGTGAGGTCTCTTGGGTTTCGTGCCACAGCTGTGGCTGTAGGTTATAGTGCATCAACTTAGTTGTGTTCACAACTTTCCTCTGTGTTGCGAATACCCTTCTAAATTAGCCCTGTCACCATAGTTACCCATCCTACATTACTCTGGGGTCATGCAGTGCCACATTTGTGCGACGTAACCCCACTCCCAAGATGCATTTGGTGTAAAAACAAGCATGAGGATGAGGGAGGAGAAACTTTGCTTCTTGTCCTGAGGGGATGTTGATATACAGTGACATAATTTGTGCGTCCACTTGCCATTGTGTTTACTTCCTTGCTATGCAATTGTAAATTGTTTTTTCCCCATTTATACAATGATAGTCACCTGATGGGACCCTAATGACTTTTATTATATGGACAAAAACAGAAAACTAAAAAACTGAAGAATGCCAGACAGGTTTGCAATAAGTGATTAAATGATGACAGAATTGAGAATTTTTGGGTAAGCTTTCCATTTAAATCTCACTGCACACTAAGCACTGATGCTCTGGCTTTCCTAAAAGGGCCTGATGCTCCTAATTTTTAATATATGGATGAAAAGAACTGTGTTGGTTCTCTGTCAGGCAGTTGTAGGGAGTGGAACTGTTACTAAATTAAAAACCTGGCCTGGGGATTTAAAAAAAAGCAGCAAAAATGATGGTCTGCCACTGATTCCATATTTCTGTTCCTCTGAGAGGGATGTGGTTTAAGAGGAGGATCGCTGAAGGGTGTGGAGGATGCACAGACCAGGGAAAATCATAGTGCACAGGCCACTAGGCCAAACTGTATGCCCACAGGACTGTAAAGGCTGTTTTCAGTGTGAGACTGATGGTTGAAGGTCTTATCATTTTTTAGGAAAAAGAAGGATGACAAAAACCCCCAGATCTTTCAGAGCTAACGTAGCTGGTAAACCCTGGGCCTCAAGTTTCTGGAGGCAAAGGGTTGGTTGGGAATCAGAGCTTCCAGAGAATCAAGGGATTGAGACACAGGTTAGAGTGACGCTTTGATGGGATGTAGGGGGAACAGAGCAGACCTCTGACAGATTGTGCTCTTCAAACACTGCAGGCACTCAAAAGTACTCAAAAGTATCTAGTTAAATTTAAATAGCTTTTAAATGGTTCATATCATGAAAAATAAGCTGTTCCTTAATTAAAAAAGAATTTAGTGAAGTACTGAATTATTAAAAAATTTCATTAAAAATGCGGCAGCACCCAACAGCAAACCTTTAGCCCATGTCTAAGTGCAGCAAATTGTAGTGCAATTGTAATGGTCAGGGATGAGGGAAAAATGGTCACAAACTTATGACTGTTATGATTTAAAAAATAGGGGATATCGAAAAATATGTAGAGAGGGGTCTTTAATCCATTGATTGGTTTTCTCGGCTTTTAAGATTTCTTTCATTCATTATGTTCCTTCACAACTGGATGAAGAAGCATCACCTTCAACTCAACCTTGCCAAGACAGAACTGCTTGTGGTTCCAGCAAACCCGTTGTTTCATCACAATTTCACTATCCAGTTAGGCACATCATCCATAACTCCTTCAAAAATAGCCAAAAACCTTGGAGTTATGATTGAAGATCAGCTGACTTTTTCAGACCTCACTGCTAAAACTGTACAATCCTGCAGATTTGCTTTATTCAACATCAAGAAGATCAGGCCCTTTCTTTCAGAACATGCTGCACAACTCCTTTTTCAAGCTATTGTTCTGTCAAGGCTGGACTATTGCAATGCTTTCTTGGCAGGTCTTCCAGCCAGTTCTATCAAACCTTTACAAATAATTCAGATTGCGGCAGCAAGATGAATTTTTAATGAGCCAAAAGAATGCACGTCACACCTCTGTTTATCAATTTGCACTGGCAAATTCAAGGCATTGATGTTTGCCTACAAAACCACCACTGGCTCTAGCCTGGTAATACCAAACTCTGCTGCTTCGCTTTGCTATGTAGACAGAATCTGGAAGGGAATAATTGACAAGCATTTACTTCCTTGTGGGGGTGGGGGTTGTCTGAAGTCTAACATCATTGGTTACCCGTAAATCAATTACATAACGTTTGGTTATGACGTGTGTTATGTGCCGGCTCAGCTGCCTCGAACTTCCGAAAACAAAACCATTGAGCGAGTTTCGCTGCCTCTTTAACCTGATCCTCCATGAGAGCAACCAAGGGGGACAATTATTTCCTTGCCGGACATTGGCCTCGCCAGTTTCTCACTGACGATCGGTAACAGTTGATAAATTATACTTTTCCCAAAACCTGTCGGTAGTAAGGCCACAACATCACCTCCATTCAAAATGTGAAACAAACACTCTTCTTGTTTGGGCTTCAGTTGGCAAATGCCGGGAATATTCTCCACAACAGAGCGAATAGCATCCCGTGTCTCTATGTCGGCTGTCGTTTTCGATTTCCCTAACCTAAACTACAATCTTAAATATGGCACTTAGCACGGCTCTCAGCCCGCCCTCTGTTCGTTGATTGGCCGGCTGTTTTGGAGCCGGTGGAAAACTGGGAGATGGTTTGCTATCTCAGACTGAGTACAGAAGCGAACTGAAATTGAGCGGAAGTAGGAAGTCTGACATAGGCAGGCTACACTGGCTCTGCACTCCGTTACCCAAATTCATTACTTCAGACTTATGTGCCCGCTAGAAGCTTGCGTTCTGCAAGTGAACGTTGCTTGATGTTGCCATCCCAATGAAGCTCAGTTACTTTTACGGACTTTTAAATACAATAAAAAATGGATAAAAGCATCTGCTAAAGCAGCGGTCCCCAACCTTTTTAGCGCCAAGGACCGGTTTAATGTCAGACAATATTTTCACGGACCGGGCTTTAAGATGTGACGGAAAAATACAATAAAATAAAATTTGCATAAAAACTGTGGTATATTGTAAATATAGTAATAACATGAATCCACTGTGTATTCGTATGCAAATTTATTAGCAGCGTCCTCATAACATCACGCCAACAACATAACATGAATAACATCCTCTCTGCCCCAACGCTCACTGACTCTGGTCGCTATGGTAGCTCCGGCTACAATGTTCTTCCGCCAGACGCGAGCGCCAAAAGTTACCGACTGCAGGTTTAATGTAAGTTATTTATTCTTTCTTGTGCAGTCCGGTACCAAATGACGCATGAACCGCTGTGCTAAATGACTCAATGACAATATGTGGTGGCAGATGAATGAACTGTAAAGCTACAGTCTTTGGATTTATAAATATGAAATGAAATAAATAGAAATTACAGCTGAATAGAAATATCTAAATAAAACTAATAACTGACAAAAGGTAAAAATAAAATAAATAAATAATAAAACATGCATGGAATCATCCACAACAAGAGCATTTAAAATTATATAATTTCATGCCAACTGTAAAATAAAACCATGATATGACCCATTTAAACTTAGTGTTGCTCAAGCCAGATTGTGTTTGTGAGTATGTGGGTATTTGTGTGATTTTCACAGAGATCCCATTAGGACTTCAAACAAGACAGAGGCATTCAGTTTTTGCTCTTTGTCTTCTTTTCATCATTGGCAGGGGCGTGATGTGATATCTAATAAAATGTTCGGTCTCTGCTTTGTAACCTCACATGACTGCGTAGCAGCTGCTCACAGTGTTTTCCTAGTGTGCACAGTGCTCTTCAATTAGACCTCACATAAAGCTTTGTGTAGGAGATGCCCCTCTCTGCTGATCTTGAGCCAACTCCCTGAACCTGAACCCAAACTATCATGAGGAAAATCACAAAACCAGAGCATGTCAGCCTGAATCCTTACTATGAGTACTAGCGAGTATTGTAAAGACAATAAACAGGGAGGCTGAATACATACACCTATAACCTCCGGCATCTATTTGATTCACTAAAGCCACTGTTGTTTTGTCTGAGACAAATTCTAGCCTGAGATCATTTCATCTGGCCTTTTATGCAATATAAATATCTAACCTGTGTGACTTTCTTTCCTCTGTGAAACTCAAGAGAATGTGTGTATATATATATATATATATATAAAAGGAAATTAGACCCCATTGACTTTCATTAGGTTTGGAGCAACATGAGGGCGAGTAAATGTTTCAAAACCTGAACTGAGTAATGTCAAAATGTGGAATTCTGTGGTCCTTCACAAACATGAACCACTTGTGACCGGTAATAGCATTGGGAAACCAGCATGCCTAAAAAAAGAAACAAATGTGTGTGTGAAATCACTTTACCACCTAAGTGCTGACATTTACCAACACCCCACTGTCCCCACTCAACGGCCGTTGTGCTTCATTCCAGGACACAATGGGAAACAGCAACAAAAGCAATGAAAGAATGCTTCAGAAAAGCATCACTGAAGATGCAGTGTATAACGGTTGCAAAAAGATGGACACAAGGAACAGACACAAGGAACAGAGCAAGACCCAGGCCCAGTTTTTGTGTCACTATCATTCTTGCCAAGGGCTTGTTTACAAGTGCTTTATTTCTTCCACCATTATCTCAGTGTCCTCCTTGTCTCTGTGTCTGTAGGTACGTGGAGCGAAAGAACTTCCTAGAGCGAGTGGACCAGCGGCAGTTTGAGTTGGAGAAGAGTGTGCGTCTGAGCAACATGAAACGGTGACAAGAGGAGAGAGCAGACATATTCACTGATCAAAACACAGACTGTCCCATATACACACCCTGCATGCACTCTCGGTTTTCATTGTCACATAGATCCCTGACCTGTAGCTCCCCAAAAGAAAAACTGGACTGCCTTCACAATCTAATGTACAGCTGCCATATTGTCTTTTCCTTCTTCCGCTCTTACTTTGTCCAATACTGCATGTCCACTTTTATGAGGGCTTTTTTAACATGAAAGGATTTCTTATCGCACAGGTTTGAATCCTTCCCCTTTTCAAAACTATAATAATCTGTGAGATATTTTTCGGACAATGAAAGTCATGTAGTTGCAGAGTTATCATTTTGAAAAAATGTGAGTGCTACTTGACTGTATATAAGGTGTTTTGAGTGTTTTTTTAGTGCATTGCTAAGCTGTTGCGGGGGCGTTATGGGTGATAGCTCAACCCCAAAAGTGCATGCCATAATCTTTATGATATTTTCATCTCTGGATATGGCTCTGTGTTATTTTTATTTTTTTAATTCGTTTTCTATTCGATTTTTCACTCATTTTATCATTCTCCAGCTAAAATGGTAAGCCATATAGCAAAGACAAGTAATAGCAAGCTTCTCTTGCACGATTTGAGGCTGTACCACAAATGGGACAAGTTACATAAATTGATGCATCACTCTTTTTTGTTTGAAAGAAATTAATACATTTTTTTGTTCAGCAAGGATGCATTAAATTGATCACAAGCTGCATTAAAAACATATATAATCTGAAAAAAGATTTTTTTTGTATCTCTATTCATCAGTGTATGGAAAAAATTCAGCTGTGCCATCACAGGAATAAATTACATTAGAATAGAAAATTGTTATTTTAAATAGTAATAATATTTCACAATATAACTGTTTTGAGTGCATTTGTAATCAAATATATGCAAACTTGGTAAGCATAAAAGACTTCTTTGACAAAAAATAACACAAAATTGAATTGACCCAAAACTTTTGAAAGAGAGTGTAAATTATGAGCAATATCATTAGTTCCATTAATGATTTCAAGCGTTATTATAATGGCTGTGTAAATCTATAATGTATATTTCAGACTAAATTGCAGTACTGTTTGTTTCTGATGTGTCAATTCTTAATTTGTTATTTTTCCTGAAAAACCATGCTGGGGCTTTTGATAGCATGGGCGGCAACTTGTTCATCCTTTTACTTGAAGATAATGGTCTTGTTTACATAATTCAATCTTCCCTCTCCCTGTGCGTAGGCCTGTGTGGGCACAACATTTGTTTACTGCCATTTCCTGCTGCTTGACTTCCATTTAGAAGGATGTTCGGCATGCTCCACGCATCTCTCCAGATTTCTGTAATGGCTGACCCTCACAGCAGTCCCCTGCCTCACTGCTGCATGGCTTATTTCCCAAATGGAGATGAGTAGCTGTTCTCTGCTCTGATGTTGTCCTGTGCAAACATCAGACTCTCCAGGTGGGAATTTGAATGATACTGGCATAATTCCCTCACTTAATCAATGTTCTCGAAGCTAAGCACTGAGGGCTTTTTGTGTTTTTTTTTTACACCAATAAACTGGTACATTCTAAGCCGAAATAAATAAATGTCCCTGCATGAGCATACAGAAACAATCATATCACAGAGTACGTCATTTGCAGATACTCCATGCATAGCTGTACTCTTAAAGAAACCGTTCACCCCAACTGAAAATTGTCATTATTTACTCTGGTCTTTTCAAACTTGTTTAACTTTCTGTCTTCTGTGAAACCAAAAGGGTACATTTTTAAGTACATTGTTTCCACTCTTTTCATTATAAAGAATGAAGATGTGAGCTGCAGAATTTCCAAAATGACAAAACGGCAACATAAATTTAGTAAATAATAAAATCCTCGTACACCTTGTGCTTCATGAGAGTATTCAGATTCTGAGTGATCTCTTTTCAGTCAGACCTATTCAATTTATATTTTGACTGTTAAACATTTACATTTATAATGCTATACTTTGCTTTCTTACATTGGCATTAAATTACATAAAACTGCTTGTTTCTACTGTGTGATTCTTTATATATATATATATATATATATATATATATATATATTATCGTTTTGTAATAAAAAATTTTAACCAATGTAATAAATGCCACCAACATTGTTGAGTGAAGTGATCCTTTAAACATGCACGTAATGCATTTCACCCTTTCCATGTGAAGGCATAGTGGGAGGATAGTGAGGTAGCCACATTTTTATTCATGTCCTCCCCCGTCCACTCAAAGTCGATGGTAAGTGTGTGGTATTCAGGAGTGGAGAGGAGCCTGTCGCCCTCATCTTTATTCAAATGCACCTGTCCTTTCCTGATTTTACTTTCTCTCTTGGGTTTGAACACTGCTGTTAGCTCCTAAATAATGCCTTCATCCCTTTCCTTCTGTCACTTTTTCAGTTTTTCTAGCGCTTTCATCTTGCATTACACTTAGATGTGTTGATGACGCGAGTCTGATTTTCCCTTTGCAATTGTCTCTGCCATTATCATTAACTTTGACTTCCACTTCACAAGACTTTTTTTCCTTTCCTGCCATTCTATACTTGCATTTCCTCTCTCTGTTTCCTCTTATCTTATTTCACATCTTGGGTACATTTCTTGAGTGATTTCACAGTAGTAACAAACTATTTGTTATTAATATTACTTAGAATGCGTTATGTACAGTATAGAGGCAGATAAGCAGGCCAAAATGGATCTGATCCAGTGCATCCACAGATCCAGCACTGTGATGAAGACCCTTAGCAGTGTCCTATGTAAAAAGACCTCTATGGGGCAACAGGGCCTTAGGCATCTATTGAATCCCTGTAGCGTATATTTAACACAAACTTCACCTCCAGGCATGTGTATCTGTCTGTCACCGAGTGCATGACTTCAAACGGGCAGAAACCTTAAAAATAGACAGCGCTGTTGAGAGCACAATTATAAACAATCACTGTGATGAGAACCTAAAATAACAGCTGACTAAAATGTTCCAAATGCCTCTTACCTCCAGGTCGCCAGAGTTAAGAGGAGCTTTAAAGGACTCCTGGCTATTTACTACTCCCCAAGTGTAAGCTACAATAAAATGATTTCCTTCTACATTTTCAGTGCATTGCCTGTTGAACTTTATGGGTTGCTTTTAAGGTTAGTATGTGCTGCACTTTTTATGGTACTTTCTGGAGTGATTTGACTGAAAATTCAGTCAAATCTTGCTGAATGGAATTGGATATGGGTTAAATTTGTTAAAAAGAGCTGAGACTACTACTGTACTTGAAAGCAAGATTAAATTACCTAAACTATTTAATAGACAAACAGGAGGTGTCAGATGTACAGTATATAACTTGATGAATGAGGGGTGTTCCAAATCTGTTCTGCCCACATAGATTCCATACGGGCCGGCTCGGTGGCTAATATCCAATTGCAGACCACAAGAGAGAGGTTCATTTTCCCCAACTTTGCA
Source organism: Carassius auratus (assembly GCF_003368295.1). Taxonomy (NCBI): domain Eukaryota; kingdom Metazoa; phylum Chordata; class Actinopteri; order Cypriniformes; family Cyprinidae; genus Carassius; species Carassius auratus. The sequence goes on from NC_039285.1 coordinate 7,265,035, forward strand.
GTCAATTCAGCCTTGTAACATGGACTTCTTTGGCAGCCCACCAAAAAGATTTCCTTCTGAAGGTCTTCTTTCCTGTATCTTAGCCCTTTCAACATTAGCCAATGTTGGCAGATGAAGGGAGGGAGTGCCATGACACCAATTTAACAGACATTTGAAGATTAGAAGAGGACCTTTGACTTCTTTCACACAGCTGCCCTGTGTAATTAAAAGCCATTGACAGTGCTCATGGCATAGCTGCCAGTGAGAGCATTGGGAATGATACTGCTTGTAAACTAATTGTCCTCCACAACACATATTTCTATCTGCTATCTGACAAATAACACACAGTTTTTTCCTTAAAGGGAAAATTAAATTGAAACCTTTTTTAAAGATGTGCTTAATCTTTGTTAGTAACCCCCAGCCCCAGAATATTGTTCAGGATCAGCTAATTTGAAGGGCCAAACATTTTGTTGGTACAGTATTGTTCAAAATAATAGCAGTACAATGTGACTAACCAGAATAATCAAGGTTTTTCGTATATTTTTTTATTGCTACGTGGCAAACAAGTTACCAGTAGGTTCAGTAGATTCTCAGAAAACAAATGAGACCCAGCATTCATGATATGCACGCTCTTAAGGCTGTGCAATTGGGCAATTAGTTGAATTAGTTGAAAGGGGTGTGTTCAAAAAAATAGCAGTGTGGCATTCAATCACTGAGGTCATCAATTTTGTGAAGAAACAGGTGTGAATCAGGTGGCCCCTATTTAAGGATGAAGCCAACACTTGTTGAACATGCATTTGAAAGCTGAGGAAAATGGGTCGTTCAAGACATTGTTCAGAAGAACAGCGTACTTTGATTAAAAAGTTGATTAGAGAGGGGAAAACCTATAAAAAGGTGCAAAAAATGATAGGCTGTTCAGCTAAAATGATCTCCAATGCCTTAAAATGGAGAGCAAAACCAGAGAGACGTGGAAGAAAACGGAAGACAACCATCAAAATGGATAGAAGAATAACCAGAATGGCAAAGGCTCAGCCAATGATCACCTCCAGGATGATCAAAGACAGTCTGGAGTTACCTGTAAGTACTGTGACAGTTAGAAGACGTCTGTGTGAAGCTAATCTATTTTCAAGAATCCCCCGCAAAGTCCCTCTGTTAAAAAAAAGGCATGTGCAGAAGAGGTTACAATTTGCCAAAGAACACATCAACTGGCCTAAAGAGAAATGGAGGAACATTTTGTGGACTGATGAGAGTAAAATTGTTCTTTTTGGGTCCAAGGGCCACAGGCAGTTTGTGAGACGACCCCCAAACTCTGAATTCAAGCCACAGTACACAGTGAAGACAGTGAAGCATGGAGGTGCAAGCATCATGATATGGGCATGTTTCTCCTACTATGGTGTTGGGCCTATTTATCGCATACCAGGGATCATGGATCAGTTTGCATATGTTAAAATACTTGAAGAGGTCATGTTGCCCTATGCTGAAGAGGACATGCCCTTGAAATGGTTGTTTCAACAAGACAATGACCCAAAACACACTAGTAAACGGGCAAAGTCTTGGTTCCAAACCAACAAAATTAATGTTATGGAGTGGCCAGCCCAATCTCCAGACCTTAATCCAATTGAGAACTTGTGGGGTGATATCAAAAATGCTGTTTCTGAAGCAAAACCAAGAAATGTGAATGAATTGTGGAATGTTGTTAAAGAATCATGGAGTGGAATAACAGCTGAGAGGTGCCACAAGTTGGTTGACTCCATGCCACACAGATGTCAAGCAGTTTTAAAAAACTGTGGTCATACAACTAAATATTAGTTTAGTGATTCACAGGATTGCTAAATCCCAGAAAAAAAAATGTTTGTACAAAATAGTTTTGAGTTTGTACAGTCAAAGGTAGACACTGCTATTTTTTTGAACACACCCCTTTCAACTAATTGCCCAATTGCACAGCCTTAAGAGCGTGCAAATCATGAATGCTGGGTCTTGTTTGTTTTCTGACAATCTACTGAACCTACTGGTAACTTGTTTGCCACGTAGCAATAAAAAATATACTAAAAACCTTGATTATTCTGGTTAGTCACATTGTACTGCTATTATTTTGAACAATACTGTATCATCATCTTTTGGCAAATCTGTTTTATTAATGTTTTTCTTTCACAATTTTTTTTCTTTCAGAGTCAAATGCTAGAATGTTTGCAGCCAGTTTCATCATGTTAATGGGTAATTGCTACATTTAATACTAAATAGATACTATTTATTTTTGTTGTCAAGGAGATTGTGTTTCTGCAGATATGGTAGTTTCTAAATGCCTCAGGATGCCATAAATCAGTAACAAAGTTTAAAAGAGAATTAAACATAATTAGTTATTTTTAAACCAAACAGTCTGTATCAGGGGTGTCAAACTCAATTTCTGGAGGGCCGGAGCACTGATGAGTTTAGATTTAAATTAAACACACCTTATCCAACTAATCAAGTCCTTCAGGCTTATTTGAAAACTACATGGTATGTGTGTTGGAACTAAAGGGCTTGGGCCCGCCAGGAATTGAGTTTGGTACCCCTTGTCTATATCATCCATTGTTATGTACAATGAAATTATAGTTTGTTATAGTTCCTTTTTGTGTTAAAGTTTTACTCATTGAATTGCGATCCGTCAAGATGTTATTTCATTGGTCTCAAAGGAGCATCTTAAGCGGTTTGTTAAATGTGTCTTTTACTGTTAACATAATTGAAAACTGGATATGCAGCCACAACACCTTTTTGGGTTTCAATCCACACAAGTTTAATTTAAATTCTGCAACATTTCTAAATTCAGAACATAATTGCTCATCAGTGTGGGTGTCTATTGTTGTTGGATCTACAGTGGTTTATCCTTACTGTTTGTCTCCTACACCTATTTTAAACTTTAAAAAAAGGACACAGGACCGCTTTGTGCAAACTCTTTAGTGCAAAATAAAAAAATTCAAGGCCCATGCTGAATATGAAATTTACGTCATGCGCAAGGTAGCCTACTAGTTTGGTTTTGAGCGTGAAAAGATTTTTGTCAAACTGAACGTATGCCAAGCATTCTCACAGATATTATTTTCCCAGTGAGAGGGGGAAATAAAACAGTATAAAGAACATTAAATAGCACAGTAGCACGAGACTAGCATCAACGTATCGAATGTAAACACCGTTAACAGCGTATAATAGGCTATAAACCATGCCGTGTTTATCCACAGCGAGGTAACAGGAGCGTATCCCTTTAAACAGGACTTGACGATTCCATCAGAGAGAGGGAGAGAGAGAGAGAGAGAGAGAGAGAGAGAGAGAGAGAGAGAGAGAGAGAGAGCAGCGTTCTGGTTCGCTGTGCTGTGAAGTGTCAATGTACGCCACCGCAGTACAGACAAGCAGAAGCCAGGTCATTCCTTACTTTATACGAGAATAGGAATAAGAGAAGCGTTTTAATTCAAACATAGCCATATTAATAGTAGCCCAACAGCAGCTCTCTGTCTCTGGAGAGAGAGGAGGAGTGAAACTGCGCAGCGCTGCCCGTGCGAGGTGGAGAGGAGACACATCTAAAACATTCACATCAAACTTCTCACTCCATCGAGACTCGGATTGCACCCGATCTACATACAACATGGAATAGAAGGTTTTTGAGAGAAGCCTAACAACACAAATTGATGTTTTCTGCTGAAAACCCGTTGGAGGGGAAGAAACTGGTCCGTTAAAATCAGCATCAGTTTTGTAGTGGATTGAAAGAAGGCGCTCAAGATGTCTGTACCGGTAGGTTCTTCAATTTAACCTTTGAAATGATTCATCGCGATGTGGAAAAGTTACGGAACGGCTTGATAGTAACCTGCATGCTTTGTGCCGGACGCCCAGATGTTGGTGTGAAAGAATAGGCTGTTTGCTCTCGCTATCGCTGTGGTGATGCACACTGTGGTCATTTAGTATAAAGCGGCTGTTCAGGACGGTAGTGGAACTGTATTTTTGTAGTTCCCTCAAGTCAATGCATTTTTTTCTATCGAGACAGCGTTTTTGGGCATCTTGGCGTGTTCCAAGGATGCCCGAAATGGTGCGCGTGCCAAAGATGCCCAAAAATGCGTTTTCTCTATATGCAGCTCATGAGGTTTTGACACACAACCTCGGAATCCATGAGCTGAAATATAGAAAATAGGCGCACAAATAGGATGGAGAATTTCCTCAAGAAATATTTCACGTTTCTGTTGGCTTCAGGTTTGTTGGAGAAAAACAACAACAATATTTATTACATTGTCAATAATAATAATAGAATATATTATTATTCTTCATTGAATGAAGAACCTTATGACCTTACAGAAGGCCCTTGAAAGTTATTTTCGTTTGCAGCATTTCAAAACTGTCAATAGCAATGGATTTTTTCATTGGATGGTCGAACCGGGACAGTTTCTGTCACAAATTCAGATTTATTTGTTACTTGTGTTAACATGATACTGTAATCAATACTTGATAAATATTACTAATACTGTGCATTTTCACAAGTAAACATGGTTGACCCTGAGGCAAAATCTGTTCTTGTACCATGGACTTGTTTCCAAAAAAGTCCCAGCTCAGAGCTCTCCATCGAGTCCCAACCTGTGAGACCTGTGTTCTGCCTCCCTACTGCTTTTGGCATCTCATTTCGTCATACTGCAACACGATTTAATGTTTGCCCTCGCTGACTGAAGTTAAGTAGAAGTCAGTGGATTGCTAATACAGGACTGTAGAGGATGCGCAGTTCTGCAAAACATTGTGGATCCCTGTGGGAGGAATGGAGTTAATTTGCATGTCTTGGCAGCTTGGCACCTATATATTTTCCCACTGCTGTTTTTAGGAGAACTGACATCTTGATGATGTTATGAATAAATAATAAAATCACTTCTGCTCTTTGCATTCAAGTAAGAAAACGGTCTCGGAAGGCCACCAGTGGTCTGTGCATTGTTTAGTTTAACTCTTTAAGAAAATGCTCAGTGCCAGTGACAAAGAATGGTGTATGTTTTGAGTACCCATGTCCCACGCCAGAAGCCAGATTGCTGTTTTTGCCCGGTGTGAATGAACATTATCGCAGCAGCTGTTCTATCACAATGACGAAAGTATGGTCTGCTTGTCTTGTGCCTCGTTTTCCACACAACCAGTGAGATTCATTGACCTTAGACCAACAGATGTCACCAAGAAGTGAAAAATCAACAAGTGTAATGGCTAATGCATTTAAATGTAGTGTTAGCATCAGTAGGAAACCTGCAGGAGTGTAAGGGTTGCAACCCACATTGGTTTTTTCATTGGTTTTAATCCAAACTTCCTGATTTATTTTTAATTCGATTCTTCTTTTGATTCAGATCAGTTTGGGCATATTTCAGTTAAAAGTATGCATTTTGCTTGCACAGAAAATATGTTTCATATATGAATCTCCTAACTTGGTACATTACGAAAATCTTAATTTCTGCTCCAACTATGCAGTTTATTTGATATTTAACAAATATAATAATCACAAAAAAAAAAAAAAACTATGTGGATAGTTTGAGTATTTCTTGTTTAAAACATTTATTATAACATAATGCAAAATTAATAAAAATAATACATTTTGGGTCAAACCTCAGTTATAAAAAAAATTTGATTGCTAGCTTGCTATAATCTTATCACAGAAATTTGGACTTTAAACACAGGTAAAATATTACTTGATTTTTTTTCTACCCATATTATTTATGCTATCATATTTTCATATTTTAAGTGAAATTAACCCAATCAGTGTAGAAACAATGCTATTTTAGTATTATTTATATATTTATATATATTTATTATAATATTGTGAATGAACTTTTAATTTATATTTTCAGATTCTATTTTATTTTTTAAGTTTTAGTCATTTTGTATGTCATTGCTTTTTTGTTTTATATCTCTATATAGCTTTATTTTTATTCGAGTGTAAGGTTTAGTATTGTTAGTATTGAATTATAATATATTTTGTTAAATGTAAAAGTTTGAGTTCAGTTTTGTTTTCTAATATTTAGATTTTATTTTTCATTATTTCATAGTTTCAGTTTAAGATTTGGTTAACAATATGAAGACACTACCCCACTGACGCTTTACCAACATGTGTCCAGACTTGCATATCTCCATACACTTTCATTTGAATTCTGCAAGCATGTATGAATGCATACATACTTCCTGTAATACATAAATTCATAAGTTTGAGTTCAACACATGCTCTCCTTCATACATATTGATGGGTATTAATGTTTGGCTGTTAAGGTCATTTGCCTTGGCTTCAGATCTTCATCCCGTCCCCTGGACGGCTCTCAGAGAGTGTGCACTATGACTGCAAGCCTGCACTTATTCCCCCCCACCGTCCCTCTGAGTTTTAACACGAGAGGTTAAATGCGATGCCAGCAGGGAACGAGCTTGCTAGATCACTGTCAGAAGCCTGGCATTTGGTGCTTGTCATAGATGATACTCCACATACATATTAATAATGTTGGCTTAGGTGAGCTGTCGCATTTCAATCACCCAATAAAGACCTTTTGCTATTTGTATGCGTTGCCCTGGCAACTACAGGCCACCAGCCTTCCACATAGGAGTTTCATTGGCAGCTTAACTCATAGTAAACAGCGTATAATGCTACACATAACATGTATGAACAAGCACAACTCCAAAGACGAATTGTGACATGCATTTGAGAATATGTCTATGATTTCCTCTCTGAAATCACACTATTCAGTATCTCATCCCATAGACATTCTTTCCTTTATGCAGTCACACATCAGTGGTCCCTGCTTTGCCACTCCCGGCAGGCATCTTTATCCATTTTTAGTGATTAAGGATGGCCATTTTTTGCTCAAATACATACACTCTTACACTGGATGCATCTTAATCCAGAGAACAGCTGACACACTCATTAGTTTATTGCTGTTCAGCTCAAGAGAAAAATAGGAATGCTAGAAGCAGCTGCAGGTGAACATATGATGAATGTGAATGTAAATATTAAAGTTTATGTCACCTCAGGAGTCTTTTGACAAACAGCTCTTCATATTCATCTGATTTAATATCACATCAGTATATGTGTATATATGGTGAATATTCCTCATTCTTGTTTATGTCTTGGTACGTTGCACAATTTTTTTTGCATAAGAATACAAATGAAGGGAAATTGTGTTATCTAATAGGCCTGTGTGTGTGTGTGTGTGTGTGTTTAGCAGGATGTTTTCTGTAGTTGTATGTAAAGCATGAAAATTGAATTGCCTCGACAGCGCTCACATTCTTCATCTGAACTTTATCAGTCACTATCTATCTATCTATCTATCTATCTATCTATCTATCTATCTATCTATCTATCTATCTATCTATCTATCTATCTATCTATCTATCTATCTATCTGTCTGTCTGTCTGTCTGTCTGTCTGTGTCTTTCTATAATTTTGTTCTATTGTTTGTTCTATCATTCTGTCTTTCTATCATCCTGTTGTTTTGTCATTCTATGATTCGTTGTCGTTCTCTTTCTGTTCTATCTACTGTATCTATCATTCTGTAGCTTTTCTGTCATTCTTGCTTATTGTATCATTCATTTGTCGTTTGTTCTATTTATCTGACATTGTTGTATCATTCTGTTGTATCTATCAATCTGTCATTTTCTCTCCTTAAAGGCTACAGACCTTCAAACTTCAATACTTTGTCAAGCCAGTATTGGTTTACATTTACTTTGCTAATTAAAAATTACAGTGGTATGAATTTCTTAGATTTTTGTAGAACTCATTTTCTTTCTACTTGATAGCATATAGATCTGAATTGCGTTTTTTTTTCATCACATTTGCTAACTCAGTTCAGTTTCATTTACGATTCAGGAATATCATTTCTTTGAATATCATTAAAAGTCGTTCTATATTAATTTCTGGTCATTCTCTATTCATTTATGTTTATGAGCACAAAAACTGTATATTCAGACGATGGAGTAAAGCATGTGTCTGTCTGATATAGTGTTGGAATGCAGTGTATAGAATTTGTGTGCAGCGATAGTCTGCAGACTGGCAAACAAACTGGTTTTCTTTGTCTGAATATAGCCTCACATACTTCCAGCCTCTTTATCTTTGCCAAATGCTTTTCATCCTTTTTCCTTATTCATCGGTTTTTCTATGTCCTTCATCTTTTGTCACTCTGAAGGTTCATATGACTTTTTTTTGCTTTTAATTTTAGTTTCCTTGCTTTTAACAGTGTGTGTGTGCGTGCACATGCTTGCATTTGTTTTGCAGAGCTCTTTTGCTTTTATATTTGCAGCAGTGGGGGACATACTCAGTGTGAAATCCAAGTAGGCCCCTTATGATTTCAAAAGCTGGTGTCGTTTTACTCACCCTGGCATTGACTGTCCTGCAGACGACACATGCCAGTCCTCACGGGACCTCAAAGAGTCGCGTAAACACATCTCTTCTAAACTAGTAACAATACCCCCTCCTCTTGAGCCCAGGGTGTTTAAAGTAGCATGTTGTTTTCTGTGTGTCAGAAAGGCAGGACTGACTTATGCATGTGTGGCCCTCCCTAGAGTTGTGTTTATGCTGCTGTTTAACTCATATGTGTTTATCAACGTGGCTTGGTTGTGCTGAGTTGCTAATGAAATGCAGGACTTTTTCACCATGTGATGATTTGAGTTAGTTTAACCCACTCTTTTGTTCCACTGCCCTGTAAATCTCTTTCGTCAGTAATAAAAAAAGGGGGAGAGGTGTGTGTGTGCACATCTTTGGATGGAGATTATGTTGAGTATGTATGTGTAAAAGTTGCATGCCTCATGTTCATGTTTTGTGTTGAGCGATTGTGTTGGTAGACAAAGAGAGAGAGAAAGTGTTGCACATATTTGTTTTGCATCCACATCAGCATCCACATCCTCATTATAGTGCAGCTGTGAGAGTGAAAGGGAGATGGAAAAGTGAGTGAGTGTAGTTGTGTGCATGTGTCTGTTTTTGCCACTGCCTGTGCCAAATCGTCCCGTCGCTAGCGTCGTAAATCTGCTGGCTGATGTGCCTCGTGGTCATATTAATGGAGCGCCACCAATTACACCGGGCTGTCTGAGATTACACTGTATGTGCATGATGGGATGGGGGAGGGAACTGTACGTACAAGTGAACCTGACAGAGACATCTGTTTAGACAATACAAATTCAGCTCCAGTCCACATGAACATACAAAGACCAGTCCACATGAACTCAGCATATAGCCCAATCCTGTCTTCTCCAATTTAGCATGCCCATTCCAGTTTATCTCAGTTTAGTCCAGCTCAATCCAGTTCAGTTTAGCTAAACCCAGTGAATAAAACTTGGATAAGCCCAGACCAGATTAGCTAGAACCAATCCAGTTGTACTCAGCTAAACTCAGCCTAGTCCAATCGGATTTAGCATGCCCAGTTCAGTACAGGCTAGCTAAGACCATTACAGTTGTACTTTGCTAAATGGAGCCTAGATTAGTCCAGTTTAGCTAAACCCATTTATGTCATGTTTATCATGCAAGGTTAAGTGCAGAGCATATAAAGCCAGTCTTGTTGATAAACTAAAACCAACCCAGTCAGGTCCAGTTAGCATGTTCAGTTCAGTCCAGATTAGCTAAGGGAAATCCAGTTCATCTCAACTAAGACTGACCCAGTCCACTCTAGTTTTTTATAACTCAGTCAGGTCCAGTATAGTGTGCCCAGTTTTCAGTTCAGATAATCTGAGACAAATCCAGTTTATTTAGCTAATCCCAACCCAGTTCAGTGCATTTTTAGCTAAACAGGTCAAGTTTATTTCAGCTGAGGACAGCCCAGGAAAGTCCAGTTTAAACTAAGGCCAATCCAGTTCAACTCAGATGAGCCCAAATGAGACTAGAACTAGAAGAGTCCAGTGTAATGGCCTCTAGAAACCAGAAAATCCTGTGAAAGTTGAAAAGTAAAAGACATAATGGCAACACAAGAGCAGGGTTGCAGTGAAAGACATAGTGAGAAGAAGAGGAAAGACACCATAAGAGGCTTGGGAAAAGATCATAGTAAGCACAGAGAGTGAACAATAGAAATTTTGAGGTAGAGCATGAAGATAAAGATGAGGAGAAGATTACAGAAGATGCTATATGTGGACAACAGGCAGAAGACCATCAGTTTGTATATTCCGAGCCTACCTTCCTTTTCAATATGTTTGATATGCTTAAATAACCCTCATTCTAACTTGAGATAAATTAGTGAGTTACTATTTGTCCTTTCCAGTGTTATTTTTAGTACTATTCATGCACGTTAATATTATTTAATAATATTTTGAATTAAAAAACATTTTTTTGTAAGTTTTAGTAAATCTGTTATTTTGTTTTGAAACCCTTATTTTAATTTATAACTTATTTTAATTTAAGTTTTCGTAATTTTAATTTTAACAACTTTAACTTATTTCGATTGGTTGCCAAAGCACCATTAAAATTTTTTTTATCTAATATTTATATTTCGTTTCAGCTTTAAAACTAAAGCTATTAAAATTTGCTAATTGAAATAGTTAATAATAACAACACTGCTTGTGTCCTTATGAACCTCTCCACAGGGCTTGAGCATGACATCATCAGCATCCGCTTGTGTTTTAATGAACCTCTCTGTCTGGATGCTCATTAAGGATGTGTGAGTGTAGAGCACCTCAATCACATCTTCTCAGCAGTGTGTCCGTATGAGTGTGTACATGAAATATCATATTGAATATGCACATAGGAACTCTTAATGCTAATGAGCATGCTTGAGTGAGTGTGTGGCACTGACATGCAAGCATGCGCCTCTTATTTGATGTGCCTGAGCCACACTGCAGCAGAATAAAGAGGCTGTAATCTTTAGTGTGTAATGTGAAGTTTAAAACTGCAATGCATGTTGCATTCCTTAAATTAAAGCAACAGTTATTGGGATGTATGCTTTGGAATGCCAGAACTCAGTTTCATAATTGATGGATTAGGTAGATTAATCAACTTCTCAATGTATTAAATACATTCCAGGTTTCTATATCCAACCTCTGGGACAATCCTGAGTCTTTTAGTGGCATGCAAATAAATGTACAGTCTATGTCAACACTCTTGAAGCTATAATGATCAGTCCCACGCATAAACAGCAAGCATAATGCATAATTAATGTAATTTATTTCACTCTGGTGATGATGCTGGAATAGATTAGGTGCCCTTTCTGATTTGGCTTGACCTCCACCATCACCTTTCCATGGCCCTCCTTGAGGAAATGTCTCACTGGAAGTCATTGTGGATGCGTTCTTGCTCCTGTTGACCTTTTCGATGATGGGAACTTGTGAGCCGTGATTGGGGATTTAGGGAGAGAGAGCACAAGACTGATAGGAGAGGGAGGAGGTGATGGGGAGAGTGAGACAAAATGAGAGACGGTTTTGAAGTGGACGACTCCATTTCACACAGCTGCTATAATGTGACCTTTCTGGAGACCATTGTCCTTCTTCCTCATCAATGTAGTGCAGCGGATTAAAGTTGCATCAGCTGCAGCACGGCGCTAACCCAATGTTGCATCTCTCATTTTTCCGCTAGAGAGGTGACCTTTAAGCAGCTTGTTGCTTTTTTAATGCTGACGCCAGTGAGCCGTGATTGCATGAGGACAATAAAGGGATGTTGCACGTTATTAATGCAGCTTTACGGGTAAGAGAAAAAGTCATTTGTAGGCATCAAAGAAGCTTGATGTGAAAGAAATTTGATTTTGAAGATTGGTTTTCGATCTTTTCGTAGGACTTTGCTGCTCTTGGTTTCGTAGTGGCCAGCGAAAGATGGGATTTAGCTTTTGTATCACTGTTTGGAGATCAGCATTGGTTCATTAATTATAGTTCAATTACAACTCGCGTACACTGTCAAACACACGTACAGCATACTTAGAATACTCACTCTCTGACTTGAAAGATGTGGTCAACAATCTGGCATCCGGAAACCTGTTTCTGTCTCAGAGTTTAAAAAAGTTATTTGCGACTGTATTGCAGTTTCAACTTTTTTAAAATCTTTCTGTCGTCATTGTCAGATTAAATCGCTCAATGTTTTGTTTCTCCTTATTGTGACTATCAAAATGTGACTATTTTGAATTGTGAATTCATATCTCACAGTTGCAATGTATTTATCTTTTGTTTCTTTCTAATTGACTGTTTATCATAGTTTAAGCTGTTGTTTTGCAATGTGACTTGTCAGTTGCTATTTGTCTCATAATTGCCACTTCATTGTCATAATGTTGTGGCTTGTAAAATTGTGACTATCGTTGTTGCAAGGCATCTATTTTTTACTTTTCAGTTTATCTCACAATGTTGTTTTGTTTCTCGTAATTGTGACTTTTAATCTAAAAATTAGACTATTTAGCATTGTGACTTAACTCTTTTAATTGTGGCTTTGTAGTTGTAAAATGTTCAATGTGACCTTTTCTATCTAAAAATGACTATTTCCTTTTTTTATTTTAGTCTCTAAGTTATCATTGGTATTTTTTGCTCTGAAATGGAAACTTCTTTTGGTATCAATTTCATGATTTACGAGCTGATGTTTTTGCTGTTGTTTTTCTTTTTTTTTAGAGGGTCCTTGTGTGTGTGTTAGTGTGTTGGTCTCAGGAGGGAGTAGCTATTACAAAGTTTATGTGTTATAGGAATGCTGTACTTCCTGTAGCACACTCAGAGTGCTGTATAAGAATCCCAGCATGACCTCCGGAACGCTTCAAGCCAACCACTGCAAACTCATCAGTTAACATTAATGAACCACAGCTGGCTTTTATAGATATACCTGCTGGACGTTCTCTATATCTGCTGGATATTCTCACAGCCTAGTTCTTCTTTCACAGATTCTTACAAACTTTTATACTTAAACTAATGCATCTTTATTAGAGTTGCTCATGTGTGCTGATGTTAAACTAGTTTGGGTCTAAAAGGAAGACTTCAGTTCCACAGTAAGGGACAGTAGTCATTTTTCAAATTACAGTATATTCTTTTAGATCTGCTATTGTATTGACTGAGCCCACTGAATTGGTCTCTTGGGTGATAAGTAGGATGTTCATGCTTTGTTCAATGCATAGATTTTCATCACAACAGGTGGCTAGTAGATCTAGCTATCTAGTGAAGCAGGTAAATGATGGGTTTCAGGTAGAGGCAGCATTTATCAAGGTCTTTAATATACATAGCAGGTGGAGATCCCGTGATCATCCCCATGGCTCATGGATCATTGCTAGATTTGGCAACAAATGGTAACCAATGTGGCCAAATCCAGACTGGTTAAACAAGACCTTGTTCTTCATGACATGAAAGGTTTGCCATCTGGACCCCCTACCTGGATTTTTCCTGGTTTCTGAATTTAGCTACATGGCTGAGGGAATGCTAGTGTTCCTGGAGGTCTGCTCTGGATTGGACCAGAAAGTCTGGGAAGCTTATTGTGTGTTTGGTCCCATTTAAAGCAAAATTAATGCACAAGAACCTTTTGAACTTGGGTTGGTCTGACTGATATGCATTAAGGAGATGAATGTTAATGGACAGATGAACCAATCTACATTGTTCAAAGCTTTTATTCTTGTCCTGTACCCCTTTGCCCTGTTGGCTGGGCAAGTAATCTGCTCAACTGCCATGTGAATTGGGTTTGAACTGGGAGGGCAAGCAATTTACTACTCATTTACAGACCGTTCCCCAGCTTATGAGAAAAAAAGAGGGGGATGGGGTTGAGGAAGATGAAGAGGAAAAAAATTGATTGGATAGAAGTGGAGGGTAAAAGATAGAGGATGAGATGAGAAACACAGAAAGGCATCAGGAGAAAGAATGAGTAGGTGAAAAACAAAGCGATAAGAAGGGATTGTAAAGAAGAAATATATGGAATTAGGAGAACATGTGAAACAGAAGGATCTGGTTGTATGAGAGAGAAAGAGGGTCAAAGCTTAGTTGATATGATGGTTGTACCACCTGTAATGGTTCCAAGATTCCAAATGTTTTTCAAGTATTACATTATATTTTTGTTGGATAAACAACCTTTGAGTCATCAGTTGTTTTTTTATTATGCATAATTCCATTTTTACTGCAAAACAGTTTCCATGAAATGTTTTTGCAATGTTAATGAAATGTTGTGTATAGGTTCTTTGACTGAATTGTTTTTTTTTTTTTTTTTTTGGAAAGCTATTTTGCAGACTTTTGGACCGCCACACTGGAATGCAGGCTTCCGTTCCTCTCTTTCTCACTTTTTCTCTCTCGGCCAATTCCTTTCTTTTCTTTTCCAGACTGTGTTCAGGAGTTCTGGGCCTGGAAACTCCCAGAAGCCAAAGTGAGTCTGGGCTAGACTGCTGTCTTGTCAACAGCCACTGTGCTGCTAATATACACAGGCACCTCGGCACTTGATCATTTGGTCTTCCAGGAGAGCCCCTAATGCCACAGACTTCACCCCAGCACTCAGGATAGCTGTTGTGTCATGGAACAGTTTCCTGTGTCACATAGCAGCTTCCCAAGGCACAATCCCAGTTTTTTTTTAAATTTATTTTTATAATTTGTAGCATTTTAGTAGTGCAAAGCATCTCCTTACTTAATATGATAATATCTTTCCAGAGATGCATTGCACAGCTGTCATAGTTGGAAAGGATAATATGATAAAACTGCAGCATTAGTACTAGCAGGCAACACGGTAAAAGAGGATAATCTGGAAAATATTTACTTAGAGAAAGATGTTTACAGTAATGGGGCTGAGGGCAGTTTTTGTCAGAGCGTAGACAAAAACAGGCTTGCCTTGACAAAGTCCTTGGTAGATGTCCAGAGATAGAGCGAACAGCAGAGTTACACACAGTTAGCATTCTTGCATTTAAAAACAGCTAGCAAAGTGTGTTGGGATCTTAACATTTTTTTTACTGTTTTTAACTAGACAGCCTCATGCTAAGAAAACATTTAGAAAGGAAGAGTTACTGTTTTCCTGTTTTCATAACTCTACTTGTACCATGCCAGCTTGTCTTTGGTTATTGTTTACTTTTGTTGGCCATGTGTCTGTAGCACCTAGCTTATTCTCCTATACTTCCATAAAGCTTCATAACGCAAGATCATACCTCTTCAGCATTTGGTTTCAGTGCTGCTGGATAAGGACACATGCTATTCTGATATTATTTGTACCTATACGATCACACTACAGAAGATATTACTCTGGATTTGATAGATACAGCAGCGAGTACACATTGTTTCCATATTGTGGGATGTCTTAAAGGATTGTCCCGAGAGAAGAAAAGGCATTGAGTGAAAATTAAAGGGCCCATTATTTTATATTTTATTTAAAGAAATTCTCTGTGAACAGGTTTTGTACTGTCCCTTTCTCTTCAGTTTAGCAAGCGGTCACTCTCACTGGCTGAATACGGCCTTTGAACTGTCTATTTGATGGCAGACTGATGCCGTGTGTTAGGATGTGCTTTACATCTGACTGATGTGCTTGTCTGTGAAGGTGTTAAAGCTCTCACACTCACACACACACATCCGTTTGCCGTTGACACACTGATGGATCTGGTGGTGGCACCAGCTGGGAAGAGGTATTGTTCTGTCTCCTTCATGTTTCCTCTTCCAGCTCGCTGAGCTGGCCATTTTACCCTCTGTCATGTGTGTGTATATGTGTTGAAATAAATGGATTGTAAATATTTATTGGCGATGAATGCAGCGAGAGTCTCTGAATCGCTGTCTGTGTGCTGGAGACCTGTCATCGCTCTTAATAGTCTCTCAATGGTACAGAGAGCCTCAGAGGAACTTTGAAAAACCACTATGTGATTCGGCTGTCTTTTGCAGAGTATCACTAGACTATATGATTTTGATGAAACTGCACTAAATGTATGAGATAAAGGAGTAGAGGAAGAAAAGTAATTGAATTCTCAATTCAAGTACTTCTGTTCTCCAAAAAAATAATAATAAAAAAATAGATATATATGTATACAATTTTTGTTCACTTTCAAGCACAAATAGCTATATTGTGATATAGAATATACAATTACCATGATATAAATTTACTCTGATGTATGTGATATGATTTTGTGATTTTGATCATACTGCCCACCATTGTGTCCTTGTGTGTCTTGATCTGATCATAAAATCTTTGCACGATATTATATCATATTAATTACGTTTTCTCATTTATCCACGTCAATCACGAACTGAGCTTTGGATCTGAGTGTTGTGGTTGGTTTGCAGAACTTCCTCCAATCATTTGGCTCCTTGTCAGGATTTTATCTCCTGTTCTCAAGGAGAGAATCAGACAGACCTTAGACAGTCTTGCAACTTCCATTATCTAGGACAGGGCATGCTCACTCAACTCTGTTACGGGTCAGGAAATGGACTATTCCTTTGTCCTCACTGGCTGCTGAACAGACTGAATTTGTGTGTATATCTGAGATGCAGGCGCGTGTATGTGTGCGTACGTGGTGTTTTGTTATGCGTCTGTTTGTGTGTTGAGATGAGGGCTAGTTAAGGGAATTTTGGAGGAATGCTAATCACATGCTCACTAATGGACAGGGAGAAGAGTAGGCAATGCCCTGTTGACTACAGAATAGCTAGATAAACAAATGCAGAGAGAGAAGGAGAGGCCAGCTAATGTGCAATGCTTAATTCAAAGTCTGAAAATCCTTTCTAAAAATACAACCGTAATGTTATTAAAGGAATTGCAAGTGTACTGTAAATACAAGTGTTTCTGAAGCATCTGTGATTGAAAATCATTTACTTTGTCTGTAATATTAAAACTTTTGTCATGGTAAACCAGGTTACTTCTGCATATTAGATGTACCACGACTATCTGCAGTACTGTTTACATTCTCAGGAATGATCTGTACTCTGTAATTAGTGATAATTTCCCCAGGTAAATACAAACATTACAAATGTTGTCGACAGGATCTGTGGCAAGCTGTTGATTAAAACAGGAAACAATTTCAACTTGTCTCTAAGTTTGTAAAAACAACCAATAATCATATTTTTAGTAACACACTCACAATGGAAAATCTGTGGGACAATGAGCACTTGAATAAACATTATTGTGCTGTTTTAAGAGAATAGCCATAAAATAATCACTTTCACATTCACGTCATTTATTAACCTTGTCTTGTCAAACTTATGTCATAGCTGTGCAAACTTGATTACTTTTCAATATTAGATGTGCTATAACTATCTGCAAATACTTTTTACAGAAACTACTTTCACAGCAAACAATGGTATAAACATAATTCAATGTAAGTTAATAATCGCAATTACAATTTCAAGGGAATAATCCACAATTATGATTTTTGTCACTATTACAGCCAAAACAATTTTTTTTGGTCGGCTGACCATTTTCAGTTGACAAAATTTCGGCACATGAACTATTGAAAGCAGAACCAGAAGTTTATGTGGATAGGAAAGTTGTTCCACCTTTTAAATAAACCAGTTTAGACAGTTTTACATAGAAATTTATTTATTTTACATTTATGTTACAACAACAACAACAACAAAAAGATAGTTTAACATTTCTTTTTTAATACTTATTGAAAAATTACCCCATAAACCTGGTTATGTTTTAGTAATCAGACTTGCCTTGTCAATTATTTGGTTTGCTAGGATGCATGTTCACTTAGCATGAAATGCTTCAGTGGTTTGCGATCATAAATTGGAGCAGTTTTTTATTTTCAAAGTTATGATAAACAGTTGTTTCTGAGTTTTGGCTGGAGCCATTCTCCAGCTCCTTGAGTCTTGAATACCCATCATTCTCAGACCGAAGGGATATTGTGCTGTTGCCTCCAGTAGCAATCCATTAGGGCGGACGTATGCCTCTCTAATGGAGAAACTTCAGGAGGCAGAGATTCCTAAAGATGGGGAAGTTTCTTGTGTTTGTGCATTCACATTTCATAATACCCAACTCTCTAAATCCATTATCCAAATGTAGGTAATTTTATTGAGAAGTTGTCTCATGTGCCATGACATGTTTTCCACGCTCCGCCCACTCTCAAGCCTCTAAGCTTAATGAAAAAAAATAAATAGTCCACATACGGACACATCAAGTGGAAGGACCGGGATTGATGGTGACATTTCCATGTGGCCAGATAGTTTGAACAGTTCTTTCTTCAATCCCATCCTGACAGCAATGAGACTGAGATAGCTGCATGTGTGAAAGAGCTTTGATTGCGTTTCATCGGATGGTGGTCACATTTCTCCTAGATTGGACTTGGGAAGAAGACGGGGCTTATGGATCTCTCCTGGCATTTTGCTGTCAGTGGAGCATGTCTGCATATAGATTTGCGATTAAATGGTGCAGTATACTTGGATCTCTATGTGCGTGCTCATTTTGTACACACATTGGCCTCAAAAAGTATTTTTTGACACTTACGCCTCACTTTAAATGTAAGAATCTCTTTGCATTAGGCTATATATTAAATATGAAATCAAGTAGCATTTATTTGAAAGATAATTAAGCGTCATTTGATTGCACATGCTGTTTATGTTCCGCGTGAAACCAAGTTTGCATAGCTACAGTAGAAGTATTTGCATTTATGTATTTGAGCATGTTTTGGGCTTTAAGGACTTTAAAAAAAAAAACAGACCTGACGACAAATGATACATAGTGAGCGTGTGCTGAGCAATGAGGGCTGATACTCACTGCTAGCCAACAGGTCGGGACAAGCAGACTATCAAAGAAAACATTGCCATAGGCAGTGCATTCCTGAGGTTATGCTTTCTTCTTGTATTTTAAATCCTTCTGTCTGTTTTCTAGGCTCTAGTTTGTGTTCTTCTGTAGTTTGTGTCAGTAGGGTTGGTGGTCAGACAGTATGAAAGGGAGCGTGATTATGTGCAGTATGTGTGAGATTGGCAGGAACATGAAGCCTGTCAAGAGAGCACAGTCCAGGAAATCCTGCCATGGAGACATACAGCATTCACAGGCAACTCTCATTGGCAAAAACACAGATCAAAGTATTGTTTATGTCCGTCTGCTGCAGGTATGCTTTTAGGTTTGTACATATTTTAGGAATGTGCAAAACTACATATTCTAGAATTTGTGTTGCCTGGTAAACTAATCGACTAATCTGTTCTAAAGAATTCACCCCCAATTTTTTTTTTACTAACTTGTAAGATATTTTGAAGATTGTTTTGGTGACCTTTGACTTCCATTGCATGGACAAAAACAAACAAACAGATAAAAAGTAGATTTGAGCTTGACCTGACTCAGATAACACATTTTTTGTATTTGCTCGAAATTATATTTTTATTGCTCAAAAAGTAGAGCATGGTGCTAACAACTTTGAATGCAATGTAAGTTACTTTAGACAAAAGTATAATGCCAAATACTTACATGTAATATATCAATATAATATGTAATTCAGTAGGTTCATAAACACACTTTTGCTGGAAAAACGATAGACATACATTCAAAATCATTATATACATTCAAAATCACAACCTTTTTGACTCCAATTTGACTCCAGCCGATTTAAATAAATTGAGGCCCCTGGAAGCTTGCTGAGGCCCCCTTGTGGGCCCCTGCCACCTGGTTGAGCTCCACTGAACTAGATGCCATTATCTTGGTGACAATTCAGATTTTGACAGATCAGAATCATTACAGAAAACAAAAATAGATGAAAAAGATCAATGAATGTAAGAATTCAAATGGCAGCCAACCACAAAAATATTGCTCCAACGCACATTTGTCAGTAGTAGGTGTTTGTGTATGTGGTGTGTCCTTGTGTGTTTGCCTCCATCTACAAGTCTAATTATGTCAGACTGAAATAGAGAAGTGTGGATAAATGAATTACACATTCTGTCCTACAGTGTCAAGATTAGGCGATACGTTATTGTGTGTAAATTATGCTTGTAATAGCTCACAGGAGTGTGGTGTTGCATCATTAACGTGATTGGCCGATAGGAGTCTGGATGGGGTACTTTCATAGGTGAGTCAAATTCTAATGAAATTGTGTCCCTTGAGTCTCAGTTTGTATCGCTGACTCGGAAGTTGAGCAACCACGGATTTGTCATGTTACAGGTATTACATCTGGAAAGTGCTTGGCGTGTTGAGGAAAGGATTTGCACACAATAAGCCGCTGCTAGCATGCGATGGGAGCCATGTCCAACCATTTGCTTTACATCCAAGAGCTGACTGAAACAAGGATACAAGCAGTTGGCTGCATAATACCAGGCACAAAGAAAACAAACTGCTTGTCTAGGTTTGTGTTTGGGGATCATGGGAAAGTGTTTCATCTGTCTTTTTGAGTACATCACTCTTTCTATCTCTTGTCAATCAGTGAAGTGTCCATAGCCATTTAAAGTGATGGATGGAGGGTTGGTCTCTCTTTAAGCTGACTGGAGGTGACCTTCAAATTGTCGATCTTCTCACACTCTCAGGAATAATCCACCCCCTTCCCTCGCTCTCACTCACTCTCAAACACACACTGCTCTCCAATCAGCCGAATGAGAGATGATTGGCACTCGTTTTAGCAGTCTAAATCAGTCTTACCACAATTCCATAAGTAATGTCATCATTCCAAAAATACACAAACTGCTTCATTTAGTTAAAAGGGATAATTCACCCAAAAATAAATTCTGTCATCTTTCCCCCATGTTCATGCTGTTCCAAACCATTACTATTTCTACTATTGCTTTACTTGCACTTAACAAGTTTTCAGAACAAAATTACAGCAAATACGCAGTGCCCAGTCACCGCATTCAGACCAGAGTAAGCTGGTGATAATGTTACCAGAGCTACCGTGAATATAATTCTGTCAAGACTTTTCATTATCGTCAAAGAT
The DNA here is from genome assembly GCF_003368295.1 of Carassius auratus. Taxonomy (NCBI): domain Eukaryota; kingdom Metazoa; phylum Chordata; class Actinopteri; order Cypriniformes; family Cyprinidae; genus Carassius; species Carassius auratus. Next base: position 7,285,710 of record NC_039285.1, read on the forward strand.
TATTGGTGCTTAGCATACAGTTTGGATTGGAGGAATGGTTCAGTTCTGGGCAAAAACTCCCTGCCCATCCATGCAGCCTGTCATGAATGAGCGGGCAGAGCAGCAGTAACCTTCTTAGGGTAAACAGAACAGAACCAAATGTAGCAGATATCATTAATGTTCTTAATGAAATTTTAGTGTAACATAATTTTTCATGATAAAAAGAGTCTGATTTGGGAAAATGAGGAACATCAGAAAGCCAAAGTCCTGATTGTGATGAAAAGAGGAGCTGGGGACGGAGGAGGGTAATTTGCCCCTGAGCAATTGACAAAGCTCCTGAATAATACTGAATAGACCTTATATAGGAATGGCGTGATAGGCGTTGTATTCCTATAGTTAGACATGGGTTAGCCATAAATAAACACGTTCATATAGCATCAAATATATGTAAATGACACTGCACATGCGCAAGGTATTTTTAAATCCGAGATAATAGTTAGATTTAAGCTTTTACTTGGTAATTTTTCCCCATGTTAATTGGATTCAATGTCTAGACCACCCCTTTCAACCTAAACGAAATTTAATTCAGATAAGCACTGTCGGATCTATTGAGGTGTTTTCATGAAGGATTTCAGTCCAATATGATTATAAACACTTTAATTTGGATGCATATAAATGTAGCTAATGAGTCAGATGGAAACAAAATTGGACCCAGTTGACTTTAATTTTATAGACATTCTTCATTCTTTGCGTTTCACAGAAAAAAAGTCTTACAGGCTTGGAATGATGATGGCAATATTTAAATTTTTGAGTGAACTGTCCCTTTAAGAAAAGCTAGTTTGGTTTAAAACAGGAAGTGTTTTTGACCCCGCTGTGTCCATGCAGGCAACATGATAAAATAGTTGTAGTAATGATGAATATGTCTGAACACTGAACTGGCCATCTGGCGTCTGACTAAGAAAGTATTTTGTGGCCCTTGAAGGATTTTTTTTCAGTAGGATTTAAAACTAGGTTTTTACAGTTTTTTCAGTATTGTTGGTGTTATTTAGGTTGCAAAGGTATTATGAATGGTTTCTAGTGAGTTTATATACAAGTATTCTGAATGGTTCATATGACATTACTCAGTGGTTGCCCACAGGTCCAAATCAAAAACACCCATCTCCTTTTTGTGTTTTTCTTTGTTTCATTGTAAGTCCAAGTAGCATTTGTTTATTGTGTGCTAGATGAACACTGCAATTCTGATCACTTGGAAAAATAATTGCATTTCTCTCTGCAATATGTCGTGCAATTGAATATATAATTAATATCTGTAGCACAAACTGTGTTGGATGAGCTGTGCCCTGAAGTTTAATTCTGAGGGTTAGTATAAGCATGAATAATGTTAATGCTTGTCTTAGCAAACAGTGTTAATCTCCTGCATATCTCCTGATCATCCTTGATTAAAGCATTATTTGGAGACTGTATATTATTCTGAGCTGGGGTATCTGAAGGTTTAAGGTGTGGATCTCACACATTCTCGCTTGTTCTCTGAGTGAGGTAGCATGGCTGTTATTAATATGATTTAAGTAGGCCTGCTTTCCTAATTAGCCTACTCCACTTCCGAGTGGATATAAAAAGCTTGTCTTTTCTCAGAGGAAACACTGTTCCTTCTCTTCTCATTTATTTATTTATTTTTTGGAATGATGCTCATTCCAGCTGATGTGTGTGTGTGTGTGTCTGTGTGTTTGTGTGTATGTGTGTTCCACAGACAAATGTGTGGATGTCTGTTTGTGTCTTGGTGCACTGTGCTTGAAATTACCTATGTTTTTAGACTAAAATAACAGATTGTCTTGCTGGCTAATTTCATCGCCAGTGCTTTATGTATCCTAATGACAATTTAATAATGTTTTCAGTAATTTCCTTTTTTTTTTTGTTACACATTACAATACAAATCTTTTTTTTTCAATTGAAAAGTATCAAAAACAAATGAAGGCATTAATGCCCAAAAGCTTGGAGTTTGTATGATTTTTAATGTTTTAGAATTTTTTTTATTACTAATCAACCCATGAGTGTACCCATAAATGAATATATTTGTCTACGTCTTTGTATTTTTATATTTGTCATTTCCTCTGTTCCTCTGTGTGTTTTTGTGAGTTTGTGTGGCTCTTTATAGTCAAATGTGTTGTTATTCGAGCTGCTTTTGCCCACTGGGAGAGCTTGTCTGCGAGGTAGTGGAACAAATAGCCGGAGAGTGTCTGAGATGTCAGTCTCCATGTCCTGGAGAGGAGACTCTCTATCTATCTCTCTCTCAATCTCTGTGTGTGCTTGTGTATAGGCAGCACATCTGACAGCAAACAGACAGACTGGCTCATGGCGCGATTCTCAATTCCCCAGATCCACTCAGAGGAACTCACTGTCCCCACAGCCACAGGCTCACAGGAAGTGCCACAATCAGACTAGAGCAGACAGATTTATGACCTCTGTGTTATTGATAAAACCTCAGAATTTCATAATCCAGCAGTAATCCCATCAGATGTATTGAAATCACTGCATAATGATTTTTGTGAAGGCTGGGGTAAAATATAATATTGATATTTTCACACTCTTTTGAAAATATAGTATTTATCCTTTTTTCTTTTTTTGCCCTGAAAAGGCATTAATACTTTGTTAATCAGCCTCTTGGACCGAACAGAGATTGTTGTCAGTTAAGCATAAAATATATTGTTTGTTTTTTCTATGCTATGCTATTGTTCAAAAGTTTGGGGTCAGTAAGATTTTCAGAAAGGCTGAAAAATTACAGATTCATCAAAGTTTACAAGTTCATCTAAGAATCCTAACAAAATATATACAGCAGTTGTTTTAGGAAATGTTTCTTGAGCCACAGATTAGCATAAGATTTTGAATGATCATGTGACAAAAAAGACTGCAGGAATGACTAAATAAATTACATTTTAAAATATATAGTTATTTGTAATTGTATGGTTATTTTAAATTATAATAATATTTCAAAATTATACTCTTTTGATGTATTTTGTTAAATTCAGCTTTCATAAGAATAAGAGACTTCTTTCAAAAACATTTAAACAAATCTTTCTGACCCAAAACTCTAAAACAGTAGTTTATATTTTTAATATATCATCCACACCTTTCTTTCAGTTTGCCCTCTAATGAATCATTAGTAGTCATCTATGTCTGCCATCCCTCCATCCTCTTCCTCCAATTCCTCAATCTCTTTTCCCCCCTTTCTTCCTGTGGATTTTAATTGCAGTGGGCTGAAATGTATAGCGTGCTGAAGGGCAGCATGTGCTGCTGAGTAGACATGTTTACCAACCTGAACTGCATTCCTCTCTGGGGCCTCTTCCATCAGCTCTGCAGCCTGATAAAGTACTTTAAAGCATTATCATCTAAAAAAGAAAAGCTTTGGTAAGAGGCGTCCGGGTGAATGTGTTTCAGGAGAGCAGTGTTTCAGATCTGCGTGTGTGTGAGGCACAGATAAACACTGTGTTAGCATGAGTGATGAGCAGGGTCAGAGGTGAGGATGGATGCAGGATCAGCGTTGTGTGACCCGAGCTGATGGATGGTAGCAGGAGAATGTGGAACGAGTTGTTCCGATTCTCTTATCAGAAGAACTGGACAAGTCTGATCTGTCTCCACTCCCTTTATTATTTTCCTCTCCTCCTGCACTGTTCTCTGGGACTCACAACCATAGAAACATGGTCTGAACCTTAGGCCAGTGTCAATGTGGGGTGTATGTGCAGGAGTTTTGCAGAATATAGCTTTTATAGTTATGCTGGATTCCAGTCAAATTTGGATATTGGATATTTGAATATTGACGTAAAATTTTCAACTTCCAAAGTTTAAACATTTCATAGTTAAAGGTACAGGTTGTAGGACCTGCCACTAGAGGGCGCACTACCAAAACAAAAACAATTGCGTGGTATGATGACGCTAAAAAGGAGCGTGGAATGATGGGATTTGTTGTCTTCTACCCAACCACTGATGGCCATCAATCAGAAGATATGTAAACGATTACCACTTGTTCAACAAATATATACACACGTGTATATTCAAACACAATAATTGGGCATACATATCAAATGCGAGTTCAACGATTTGCGAGAGTAGAAAGTGCATGTTCACAACTTTATCCTGGAGAACTTTTGACAGTGCCAGTTGATTGTTTGCTTCAGTTGCACTACCAAGGACTGCAATACTCAAGCTCGTTTAATGCTGAGCTAATTAAAATGACCACAGCTTATCACAGTTGAAGGGCTTTGTGTGTCATTGAGAAGGTGATTTACTACATCTGATTAAGTAATTTTTTCTTACGAGGGGAGGTTATCCTTTTTCCACCTTTTTTTGTGACATGTTGTGTTGTATCTTTCACTTGGATGTTATAAGTTGCACTGAGTACATACAGCTGAATAATACAAAAACTGTGTCCCTCTTCAATTCAGACTGCAAAGCAACAAAATGTGATTCATAGGCCCCTGACAGTGTAGGGGATGGAGATGTAAATAGTTGTGGATGCAGTTAGTGAATAGTAAATAGTTGTGGATGCAGTCCTTTTTTACATGGCAGTCATCATCTGGGCTTTTATGATCATACAGTATGCCTCAGGAAAAAGCTCAAAATTGAACCTGTTTATCTATCTATCTATCTATCTATCTATCTATCTATCTATCTATCTATCTATCTATCTATCTATCTATCTATATATATATATATATATATATATATATATATATATATATATATATATATATATATATATATATATAGCCAAAACAAAACTTTTACAACATATCCGGATGAAAGTTTTGGCAGTGTATCTAGATTAATATAATTTGGCAAACTTTTAAAATGAACTTGATCCCTGTCATGTGGGATTACTCTGTTTCGAGTATTCAAGGATAACAAGAGAGCAAGAGAAGGAATGTGCAGCTGTGTCAACATCAGGTTGATTTGTCAAAGCCACATCGCGTGTTTTACCTGTGCAGGCAAGAGCTGCATTGGACCGTCGCCTTGTTTCCACGGTGACCCCAATCAGAGACGCGTACTCGGTGCAGGCATGAAAACATGGAAAGCACTGGATACACCCTTAGCAGTATACTTACATCTATAACTACATATCTCTATAGGGTGAATGTATCAAGCAGACCTGTATTTTCCAAATACGAAAACACCAGAGGCGAGAGAAAAAGTGTGGAAGGTGGAGTGTTTAGTTGTAGGAACACATAGTAATTGTTACATTGAACGAAGCGTGTCTCCAGTGAGAGAGAACAGGATCCAACAGGTCAGGAATGAGCCACGGCAGCAGGGAAGCCTCAGAGCGCACACTTGCACGCTTACAGTATTGTTCAAAATAATAGCAGTACAATGTGACTAACCAGAATAATCAAGGTTTTTCGTATATTTTTTATTGCTACGTGGCAAACAAGTTACCAGTAGGTTCAGTACATTCTCAGAAAACAAATGAGACCCAGCATTCATGATATGCACGCTCTTAAGGCTGTGCAATTGGGCAATTAGTTGAATTAGTTGAAAGGGGTGTGTTCAAAAAAATAGCAGTGTGGCATTCAATCACTGAGGTCATCAATTTTGTGAAGAAACAGGTGTGAATCAGGTGGCCCCTATTTAAGGATGAAGCCAACACTTGTTGAACATGCATTTGAAAGCTGAGGAAAATGGGTCGTTCAAGACATTGTTCAGAAGAACAGCGTACTTTGATTAAAAAGTTGATTAGAGAGGGGAAAACCTATAAAGAGGTGCAAAAAATGATAGGCTGTTCAGCTAAAATGATCTCCAATGCCTTAAAATGGAGAGCAAAACCAGAGAGACGTGGAAGAAAACGGAAGACAACCATCAAAATGGATAGAAGAATAACCAGAATGGCAAAGGCTCAGCCAATGATCACCTCCAGGATGATCAAAGACAGTCTGGAGTTACCTGTAAGTACTGTGACAGTTAGAAGACGTCTGTGTGAAGCTAATCTATTTTCAAGAATCCCCCGCAAAGTCCCTCTGTTAAAAAAAAGGCATGTGCAGAAGAGGTTACAATTTGCCAAAGAACACATCAACTGGCCTAAAGAGAAATGGAGGAACATTTTGTGGACTGATGAGAGTAAAATTGTTCTTTTTGGGTCCAAGGGCCACAGGCAGTTTGTGAGACGACCCCCAAACTCTGAATTCAAGCCACAGTACACAGTGAAGACAGTGAAGCATGGAGGTGCAAGCATCATGATATGGGCATGTTTCTCCTACTATGGTGTTGGGCCTATTTATCGCATACCAGGGATCATGGATCAGTTTGCATATGTTAAAATACTTGAAGAGGTCATGTTGCCCTATGCTGAAGAGGACATGCCCTTGAAATGGTTGTTTCAACAAGACAATGACCCAAAACACACTAGTAAACGGGCAAAGTCTTGGTTCCAAACCAACAAAATTAATGTTATGGAGTGGCCAGCCCAATCTCCAGACCTTAATCCAATTGAGAACTTGTGGGGTGATATCAAAAATGCTGTTTCTGAAGCAAAACCAAGAAATGTGAATGAATTGTGGAATGTTGTTAAAGAATCATGGAGTGGAATAACAGCTGAGAGGTGCCACAAGTTGGTTGACTCCATGCCACACAGATGTCAAGCAGTTTTAAAAAACTGTGGTCATACAACTAAATATTAGTTTAGTGATTCACAGGATTGCTAAATCCCAGAAAAAAAAATGTTTGTACAAAATAGTTTTGAGTTTGTACAGTCAAAGGTAGACACTGCTATTTTTTTGAACACACCCCTTTCAACTAATTGCCCAATTGCACAGCCTTAAGAGCGTGCATATCATGAATGCTGGGTCTTGTTTGTTTTCTGACAATCTACTGAACCTACTGGTAACTTGTTTGCCACGTAGCAATAAAAAATATACTAAAAACCTTGATTATTCTGGTTAGTCACATTGTACTGCTATTATTTTGAACAATACTGTATGTGGACACATGCCGAATATATTTGCATATGAATGCAGTTTTACAAGAGCATTCTCATTATTACTCCACAACAGATGATTTGATTTAAAATGCCTTCTAAGATTTACAGCGTCACATGAAACATATGTATTCATCTAGTTTAGTAGAATTAGCACCATGCATAAGGTTTAGTAGAACTAACCTTGCATAACCATAATTCCATAAACCATTATGCATTTTAAAATGGATAGTTTCAATCCTAGATGCAACATTTCATTTGTGTGAAAAAATATTCTAATAGCTGGCACATCTAAATCCAATGTTTGTTACTGCATAAGAATTTGAATGGACAACAGACTGTGTGCTGTTCTTTCCACAAAACATTTTTACTCCATAAAAGAATACAGTTTCAGGCGCTTATATGCATAACAATGAAAATGTATGTAATTTGTGCGTGTATGCATGCATGAATAGGGGTGAATTTTTTATTTCATGCCGACTTTAAACAATACAGTCAAATATAATACTCAAATATAGTTTTGTATTTGCTTGATTAGGTCTAAACCATTGGATTTGTTCTAGATCATAAGATGTGATCTTACGGTGTTTTGAAAGTCTGTCTGAAACCAGTTTTCTTAAGAGCAAACTTAATTCAAGAACTATGCCTGTAAAGTCATTCAGTGTTTAAATGCTCAATAATATGCTGATAACATTTGCATATTCTAAATGCTTATATGCCATTACATTGCACTACAATCAATGATTTAATTAATATTTCTAATATTTAAGAACTATATAAAAGTAAAATTGCGACTTGGGGCAATATTGCAATATTGCAAATAAAATGTGAGCACGTTATAGCATTGCCTCCAATACCTTAATATTGTGTATGAGTGAGATACACCCCCAAACTGCATGGTTATCTTTAGCCTGTGTTGAAGTCTGTTGTTCTGTGTTGCGCTGTCATATTAAGGCTGATGTGATGTTTGTCAAAGCAGATGTCTCATCTCCTCCCCTCCCCTTCCAGGTGTTCTGTAAAATGTTTGACTGTCTGCAGGGGGCTTCAGCTGAGGTAGGTGCAGCATGGAGAGCAGGATATTCAGAGATGGAGAGAGGGCCGATAACTGATTGCACGACTGATCGTAAGATGGATCTAACAGCTGCTGGCTGCACGTGTTTAGCATTTGTTTGCAGCGAGGTCTCTTGGCGTGTGGAGCATGACGGTTCTGTTTTTATATTGATGTATGTAGATTCTTGACAATTAACCACCAGTGACATCTTCTGATTCTTCTCTCCTCTCCGAACTCCTTTCCAAACACTCTTCTTTCCAGCTGATTTCTCTTAATTTCCCCATCCCTTTATCTCTCTGGTTTCCATTCTCTCTCTGTTTATGGCCCGTTACCCCTCTAATCGAGGCCCTGACTGTGAGGAAACTCCCTCTTTTAATGAAACTGGAATTAGAAGCCCATCAGCAGGGAATTCTTCAATGCTTAAACGGATCTTCATTCTCCATAAAGCTTTAATGTGCTCTTGCAATGTCTGCAGCTGGTACCATATATACACTCACCTAAAGGATTATTAGGAACGCCATACTAATACTGTGTTTGACCCCCTTTCGCCTTCAGAACTGCCTTAATTTTATGTGGCGTTGATTCAACAAGGTGCTGAAAGCATTCTTTAGAAATGTTGGCCCATATTGATAGGATAGCATCTTGCTGTTGATGGAGATTTGTGGGATGCACATCCAGGGCACGAAGCTCCCGTTCCACCACATCCCAAATATACTTTATTGGGTTGAGATCTGATGACTGTGGGGGCGATTTTAGTACAGTGAACTCATTGTCATGTTCAAGAAACCTATTTGAAATGATTCGAGCTTTGTGACATGGTGCATTATCCTGCTGGAAGTAGCTATCAGAGGATGGGAACACGGTGGTCATAAAGGGATGGACGTGGTCAGAAACTATGCTCAGGTAGGCCATGGCATTTAAACGATGCCCAATTGGCACTAAGGGGCCTAAAGTGTGCCAAGAAAACATCCCCCACACCATTACACCACCACCAGCAGCCTGCACAGTGGTAACAAGGCATGATGGATCCATGTTCTCATTCTGTTTACGCCAAATTCTGACTCTACCAACTGAATGTCTCAACATAAATCAAGACTCATCAGACCAGGCAACATATTTCCAGTCTTCAACTGTCCAATTTTGGTGAGCTTGTGCAAATTGTAGCCTCTTATTCCTATTTGTAGTGGAGATGAGTGGTACCCGGTGGGGTCTTCTGCTGTTGCAGCCCATCAGCCTCAAGGTTGTGTGTGTTGTGGCTTCACAAATGCTTCGTTGCATACCTCGGTTTTAACGAGTGGCTATTTCAGTATTTTATTTTATTTTTTTGCTTAAAACAAGGTTTGGAATGAGATGCATGAAAATGAAGAATTATTAAGTTTGTGTGTGTCTGTGCGTACTAAAAGTCAAGTTCATCAGCCTATTATAATGCCCTTGTTCTCAGATCTGTGCAGTCATTTATCTCTGTCTCGCTGCTCTTTTGATAGATAGCATCTAGAAATTTAAACCCCTTATCTGCGGGATCTGGAAATCTTCTAGAGCATCACCTACTTCCTACAGAGACGCAGGTGAGGAGTGACCATCAAGGCAGAAGTGGCACCTCCTGCTGGACGGTGAAAGCACATTATTGGCATGTCATGCATAATTCTCATTAACAATACTCCCAGCAATCAAGTCTGCCTGATCACTGCTCATCACAGCCTGATCTCATGTCTAAACAAGGTGTGAAAATGGTATGAAATATGTTTTATTTGGCCTCTTGTGTTTTTAAACTCAAGCACTGGTGCCTCTCAAGGTCAAAAGGAGGCATAACTGTACTAAATTGGAGCGCAGAGTGTGAGTTTGTGTATGCATGCTTTGGCACCAAGCTTAATGACATGTTTGTTTTCCCCTCTCTGTTTATCTAACCACCAGCTCAGTGGGTCTGTAATGAGTTATTAGCTGCTGGTCAGGCCTTTTATTTCCAGCGCTCCAGGCAGCATTAGAGTAGGAGCCTATCAGGAATTGATGGGTCTCCGAGATGATCTCTGAGAAGCGTTAATGGCACACAGAGCATCGCAGAGCAGCACAGTTACTGATCTGCTCATTAAAGGCCATTATATCTACACACCGCTATACCAACACTCATTTTGGAGTGATCTACAACAATAGGTACATGTACCTTGGCGGTACTTGGGTACAAATTAATACATTTGTATTATTTATTTTCAATTTTTATTATTATTTCAATTTGATATGCATATATATATATATATATATATATATAGAGAGAGAGAGAGAGAGAGAGAGAGAGAGAGAGAGAGATTTTATCTAATTTTATTATATTTTTATTATTCAATTAAATGTTTTGTTTAATTGAATAAATATGAATAAAATCTGTTAAATATATTGTATATGTAAATTGTATAGTAAAATAGTGTTGTCGAAATATACTTACAAAAATACAACTATGTTCTGGATTTAGTTTAGTTCCTTTTTTAGACAAATACGATATGTGAAATTAATGCAAGGTTTGTACATTTGTGTGCATGACTCTCATTTTTAGTCAAAAAATAAGTGACGATAAAGGGGTACTTGAGCTTAATGATGGGGCTATTGGGATACATAAGACAGCAAAGGTTTTGAAATTTTTTTGTTTAGTTATTGAATTTCAAATTTATTGAAATTATTATTAAGTCTCTTTCTGGATCAGACTGCATAGGGAAAAAAATCATGGGTCTGTCACGTGATGAACGAATGACTTGAAAAACTCAAAGACTCGAAATAGGTAAACTAATTTCAGTACAGAACCCAAGGGAAGTTGCACATGCATGACTGAACGAATCACTCCCCGAGGCGACTCGTTCGTCTCGAGACACATTAAAGATTTGTTCAAAATGAACGAATCGTTCAAGAATAACCCATCACTACTCAACGATGTCATCATCAGAGAACCAGAAAGAACTTTGTCATTTAACCGTTTTCATTTTCTCGTGCAAAATTGCTTGCCGGGCTGTTAAATGAATGGTATTTGGGTGATATTTGGCTTTGCCTCATCACCCATTGCCCCCCGCTAATTTCTCAGCTGCATTCCAGAACTCCCTGATAAATGGGTGTTGTATTTCACCGGCATTCAGAGGGGTCAGCGACCTCACGTTGCACTGTACTTCAGCCGGGGTAAAGGATGTGCCCCCAGTGGCTGGCTGGGAGGAGAGGTCAGAATCGCCGACCCTAGCACTGCCCTAACCCACAGACAATACCACAACGTTTGAGACCCAGACATCACTGTATCTCAGAAAATCTGTCCGTCTCCATGAACGTTTGCCTTCTCCTCCAGTGGGCTAAATGAGGTGTGTTAGATTATATGCTGTGGTGGATTGACACCCACATGAGCAATCCCCGCTCTCCGGTCTCACACACAGATCAATGTGATGTTTATCTGTAGGTCAGTGGAGTTAATAGTTTCATCTGACCTGCCTGAACTCTATAAGCACCACTGCACTGCAGCGCGACTGACATAACTGTCCATGTATTACATGCTGCTGCTGTCTGATGATGTTTGAAGCATGAAATTCTTTTTAAAGACACTCAGACACTGATTCATGTTCTGAGAATTGAGATCCAGGTGTGATCTTAAAGTGCTCTCATGCATAGCTCTCTGTTCTCACAGGAGCCTCATCAGTGTCTACTTACTGTAAGTTATGGTGTGGTGTGGTGTGGTATAACAGTTGATAACAAAAAGGTTGGTGGTCCAAACTCAACATGAGAGATCAATGAGCTACCATTGTTCCCTTGAAGTTCAGAACACTCAAACACAGGTTTTTCTAGGGGAACTGCTCATTGCTCAAAGTGGCTTTGGATAATGCTGTCAGATAAATTACCAGATAAATGTTTTCAATGGATCTCATACCAATAACTAAAGATCTGAGGGGCTAATGGCTGATATTATGCCATTTTTTTATAGGCTCAGCTTAATTTTAGCAAAATGAGATGCACACAAAACTTCGGAAATCAAAAATAGTATGGAGTTAATTATTTGGTGATATCTGATAATAATTACTTGATAGTAATGTAGCTTTTCTCAGATTGCCACTCAAAAGCTATAATGTAGATTGTAAAAAGACTGTGGATCTGAAAGTTGAGAAAATGTGGCAGTGTACTGAATGGAAGGGACTGCAGAACTTGGAGTTGAAAAAAAAAACAGAGAATGTATTTCAGACCTCATACGTGGACTCTGACCTCTTCCCCTTCATCTTAAGCTGTTCTCATTATTAGTTATTTGCTGCTGTGGTTTCGCCCAGCCATAAGTTGTTTCAGCGTAACAAGACATTTAAACAAGAGTCCTTTTATGAGAAACACGTTTTTGTCTAAAATATTTTTTTCTGGTCAGTAATATGTGTTTTGAAAGAAATGTGTATTTTTTTTCAGCTAGGATGCATACATTTGTTATACATTTATAATTTTTTTTATTTTTTATTATTTCAAATAAAAGCTGTTTATTTTGTTCATGAAAGAATCCTAAAAAAGATATTAGAAGTCATATTAGAATGATCTTTGAAGGATCATGTGACACTGGAGACTGGTTGCTGAAAATTTAGCTTTCACGTAAAAAATAATGTGTGTGTGTGTATATATATATACAGTACACACACACACACACACACACACACACACACATGTTTGTTTTGTGAAAAGTGGGGACATCCCATAGGCGTAATGGTTTTTATAATGTAGAAACTGTATATTCTATCGCCCTTCACCAACCCTACCCCTAACCCTAACCCTCACAGGAAACTTTGTGCATTTTTACTTTCTCAAAAAACTCATTCTGTATGATTTATAAGCGTTTTGAAAAATAGGGACATGGGTTATGTCCTCATAAGTCACCCTCTCCTTGTGTCATACCTGTGTCATACCCATGTCATTATACAAATTTGTGTCCTGATATGTCACAAAAACATGCCCACACACACACACACACACACACACACATTGGTTTGAATTAAAACAAGATTATTTTTGATGTTTTCAAAATAAATGTGAACTGTTTTTTTTAAATGAAGCAACATTATTTATGTCTTCAGAGAACACATAGTTTTATGCTTAATGTTTTATGCTTGTTAAAATTAGTCAAGCATAACATATTCACTCAAACACATTAAATAGAAATAACATCATTTTACAGCAAAACATTTGTTCTGCTACAGTACTTATAGAAATATAATATTTTTGAATGCTTATGACTGGAGCCCAAAAGCCAACAGCTTGATTGATTAAAACTTAGGAACATTCTATGTGTGACAGACTTTTTACAATTTTACATAAATGTACTCTAAAAAAATTATTTAATTACTTTTTTGGTAAGCATTATATCACCCTAACATCAGTGTATCACTGAAAATCTATACTTGACAGTAAAGAGTGGCATGATAAAATTAGACAGGAGTCGGACGGCGGAGAGACTGGTAATGAGCTTACGTTAGATGGCCTGTCAGCTCTGGCTGTGGTGGTCTTATCTCAACACTTCCCCAAGACCTCCGCTTAGAGACTGTTTCTCACACTGACTCATTCACTTTCAAGGGCAGAGAGTGAAATCTTGGATGCGCGGGGCCATACACACACACACATACACTGAAACGCAGTAGACTAGAAGTAAACGAATGAAGCCGTGTATCAGGCAATTGAGTTTATATCAAACGTTTCTCATTCCCCACAGATAGCATCAAACAGCTGCCGCTTTCTGATTACAACTGCGCTTTATTGTTGGAAGCACATTTCTGAAAGTGGGAAATTGCAGCGATTTGTAAATAACCTTTCAGATAGTGAAGCTATTTGTAAGAGAGCGTACGTAGTAACACCGTTGAAGTCTGGAAAGAGTATTACCTCACAATTGTCCAGACAGATCATTTGACGGGAGGAGCATAATATAAGCTGTTGCTGTGGAGACCCTTGTTCACTTGGGTTATAAGGATGAGGTGGGGTTCAAACAGAACGGGTTACTTAGACAGTCGGGTTACTTGGACAACTTGGACCCAGCCCATGGGAAAACGTTCTCCTTCCTGGAAGTGATGGTCGGAGAGAGTGGTGTTCTGCTAGGTTTAGCACCGCATTCCTGCATTCCACTGAGAGAGGGGGAGGGGAGACCGCCTAAGGCTACGTCTGTGTCCGTCTGAAGGAGATTTGTAGGATTGTTCGAAGTTCTTTGGTGTCTTACAGTGTGTGTTTGAGTGTCTGTTCATGCATATCTGCTGGGTCTTGCTCTTTAATAGTTGTTTAAGAGGTTAGTCACTCTCTAGGTGCAGTTCTCACTAGATTAATGGATTAGTGTGTGTGTGTGTGTCTGAGAGTGTGAGTACACAAGTTAGCTAAACTCCTTTAGGGAACATCATCAAATGTATACAGAGTCATAAAGGAAACAATATTCTTAAAATGATTATTGAAAGGCTTTGGATTAGGGTTAGCTTTATATAAAAACAGTAATATAATCATAGCAAGCCATAAATATGATCTCAGATGTACTCAAGTCAATCTAGCCAGTTCAAATGGCACTGTGATATTGTGGTCATATCATGATATTGGTAAGTTCAAAATATTGGATAATGGGAGTAATACTTTCCAGTGGGATCCAGAAACCAGAGAGCATCAGAAAAACAGATTGATTAATTAATCTAATTAACCAGCAGGATGCCCAGGTTGGATTTATTGCTCTCCTTTCCTCTTGTTTTATGTGTGTGTGTATTGGGAGAGTAAAGGAGGAAGTGCTGATTGGAAGGCTTTCTGCTTTATTGAGACGGTGTGAAGCAAACACACACACACACACACACACACACACACACACACACACACAGATTGTGAGGAATAGTAATTTCACCAGCGCACCCTGATTATGCTCAACTCTACATAATGCCATCTACTTCCTGTCACATTAATGCTAATCTTTTTATTGCAGTGAGGATGAGAAAAGTGAGCTAGTCGTCTAGTGCTGATGTTGTTCTCTCTCTCTCTGTGTGTGTGTGTGCTTGTTTTGCTTGCTTTGCACATGCCATAAGTCTCATCCTTGCAACTTTAGATTAAAAGAGAGGAAGACTGATTCACTTTGTGGTTTTTAATCATCTTAAAGTATTACCATGACTGATAAGAGGATGAATAATAATGGGGAACCCAAATCTGAAAGTAAACAAATATAATTATCTATGGAAATGAAATTTCGGTTTGGTCTGATCAACCCTGTTCATCCCGTTGTGTGTTAAGTGTGTAAAATAGGGCTGTGATTTAGATTGGGGTTGATTTTCATAGGGGCTAGGTCTTGTTTTTTCCTGTTCTGTACAGATACAGACGCTTATCCTCTGTTTGTGGATAAGGGAAGACCACAAACACTCCAGAGGGGGTTTTGGAAAGCTGCCTGTCCACCGGTCACTGCATCTGCTGCAGTGCCCCGTAGGACGAACGATCGTCCTGTTTTGTGTAGTACATGTTTGTGTGTTTATTTATACCTGTACTTTTAAGCAAGTATGTGTGCGTGCTCTTTCAGGTGAGTGTGTGGCTGAGGATTTTCTCTCTTTTTCATCATACAGTAAGTAGTTGAAAGGCCTCGGTGGCAGACTGCGCAGCGGGCCTGACAGTCCCAACAAAGAAAGGAACTCTTTATTCCTTTGTCCTTCAAAGCTGCTTGAATATTGCTGTTGGCTGGGGGACCGGATGTCTCAATACAAGGATGTGCATTGTTTTTTCTCGGAGCAGAGTGTGGAGCAGTGCATCATGAGCAGAATGCTGTTGTTTTCAGGAGCTGAATTAGTAATTCTTGATGATGTGGCACCAAAGAATTAAGCTCCCAATACAGTCCTCAGTCAGACACAGGAAATGCTTTGAGTGTTTCGTTTGACTTTGACTGGGATCTTGGGTCTAATTTTAGCCAGATTTGTCAAAGTATTCATCATAACAAACCATAAAGATGAGCTCAGATGTACTCAAGTCAATCTAGCAAGTTCAAATGGCCTGCGATATTGTGGTCATATCATGACATTGGTAAGTTCAAAATATTGGAGAAGGAAAGTAACACTTGTTGATTGGAGAACCATCATTCTCTGAGCTTTTGGAGAACCAAAAATTTCTGAACTTTTGGGGGAGAAAAAAAGTCCTATTTTTAATTTCCCACATTTTCAAACTGTTTTAAACTGATGCTTTCGGCACACAGATGCTTTTTGGTTTTCATAGGTGTTAAAGGAATATAACTGAAAATAAATATATTATATTTAAGGTTGCCCAATATATCAGTAGCATTCTAGTTATTGGAAAATATTAGATTTTTTCTCAGTATTTACATAATAAATTTTTTTTCTTAGTGTTATTTCTGGTGTAATATTTCAATGGTATACAATTTATCAGCCATTTATCAATATTTTAATATAACTTATTAAAGGCTTATTATTGGAAATCATTTTATTTCAATATTTTAGAAAGTTAATACTTAAAAAGTGTAAAACAATGTTGATTTAAAATAAATTATAATAATATAATATAAAATACACATTTTTGTTAGTTAAAAGAAACATGAATTAGTATCATCTACCAGTTAAAATAGTGAAAGGAAAGGAAATAACGCAGGTTTGTGTTATGTCAGATCCAACATGGTACATTTAATATAGAAAATTCAATGTATACTTTTATTTTATATAATTTTTATTTATAAATAATAAAATAAATAATAATACAAAAATAAAATAAAATAAAATGTGCAATTTTTACAAACCTAGTGTTTTATATTCTGCTCATTCTTGAAGCTTGGATGTATTAAATAAATCATCCTGTTGTTCCAAGATATATCCTAGTTCACCTTCCTACCAGAATTTTCCAGTAGATTCTTCTGGAATTTAGAGGACTGATGTAGAGAGATCCTAACAGAGATGTTTTACTTCTTGGAATGGTTCAGAAAGTTAGAGAGAAAAAAAATAGAGACATTACCTTGATTCAGAGGAAAATGGGATTTCCATATTCACATTATCTGACTCACATCTTAAGGCCTAAATGCTTGGTCTGTTCTGGGGTGGCCGGGTCCGATCCGCCTTGGCTAAGCCTTTCTTGTCGGGTTGCCCTGAATGTCATGACACGTGCGGCATGTGGGGGGTTACAGAGGTCACTGCGCAGTGGTCACAACTCCGCGGCTGATATGCTGCCAGCTGAACAACATTGTGCGTAGGTGTGACAGCCTGACCAAACCAAGACTGGGCCGCTCAGGCACAATAAAACTACTGTTCCACACTCACTGAGCCATGAATACTCTCCAACAGAAGCTAAGGTACTGCAGACGTCACACATTTTCTAGTCAATGAATATTTAATACAGAACGAATCCAATCTTTTCACAAGAGGGTGCAGTGGTCTGTTAAACAGCAAAGATTCTCATTTTCACCTCTCTAGTGCTTTGTGACGTGTAGTTAGACCACTCACCTCCAACACCCCCTCTTTCCGATATATAACAGGATTGTGATTAGCGGGCGCTGACGGAAGGGGGCTTATTAACTGAATAGCAAGAGGGGGTGGGGCACTAATTGAAATGATGTCTAACGTGATAGCCTAATCTCTATGGTGACAAAATCCACGCACACTTGCTAATTTCAATGACAGCTCTGATGTCACTCAGGCTTTAGCTGATGGAAATAAATAACAAACGTCCCAGAGTCATCTCTACCATCGAAATCCATCTTGCGTAGCAGCCACCCAATAGTGCAAGATGAAGTGCCACTCAATTGTCATGGAGACCAGGCATGGCAACCTGTGGCCTGCGAAGACAGCCGCTGCGTGAAGATAAGGGCTTTAAATTGCTACGGCACTTTCAATTAGGGAGAATCATGCTGATTTGACACCAATTGTGCTGTGTAATTCATGGCCCCACATTCACGGACTTCAGGGGATTTTAGTCACTCAGGTATCAAGGGCTTTGTCTCAGTTCCCGCTCTGCTGAGAAGCGTGAATCAGTATATGTGAGCGTGAATGTGAGTGCTGGAAAAAGCTTGAACCACTTAACATTGGGAAATTGACAACGAATTACCTGTGACATGATAACAATTCAGGTATTAAAAGTCACTGATATTTATTTAAATCATGGCTGCATTTATTGTTTTACATCATGCATCATTTTTTCTTTAATAAGGAAGACTGACCTGTCTCCTGATCCTCAGCATCGGCCCATACAACAATGTCATGGCAGTTTGAGAACAGTGTTCCTCTCTTCAGTAACATCTCTTACATTTCAGCAAAAATAAAGAGAATTACTTTATGCCTCACATTTATCTGTAAATTATAGGAGACCGTTTATTAGGACCTACATCTTTTGCCTATTTACCTTATTGATTTAAATGTGGATCCCAATTTGACCCCCTGACCTGGTCACTTCCTCACGGGAGAATTGGAGAAGGATGTCATGCTTTGAAATTCATTTTCCTGGAGATTTGTGAATAGAAAAAAAGCAAACCGGAACGGATAAGCTTAGTTTATTTAACAGTCATTATTTAAATGTCTTTCATAAAAAAAAAAAAAAAAAAAAATATATATATATATATATATATATATATATATATATATAATTTCATAGTATTTAGTTTTATTTTATTGTGTTTTATTTTATTGTGGTTTCTCTACTGATTATCTTTAAGCTTCATGTCTGAGTTAGAAAGCAAGCTTTGTTTTTTTTTATTATGTGAAACATAGTGCAGTTTATTTGCTTCAGTGTCTTTCCATTAGTTTTTACTGCATAAATGACTAAATTAATGTAATTTAAAATGGAGACAGAAAATAAGAGAGAACTGAGTTTTGCTTCAGTGATACGTTAAGTAAATAACAATTATTCCTCTCGGGATCCATAAAAAATCTACCCATCTCTGTCTTCCCAGTTCTTCCTTTTCTCAATCAGTGGTACTTTAATAATTCTGGTCAGATATATACTGAAAAAAAAGAGGTTAAACGTTTCAAAACACTGCAAAAGTCACTGGGGTTTAGCTTTTTGTCTCCTGTCGAAGAAGGAAGGGTTGTGTGAGGGGATTTTTAGTTTTAGCACAAAAGCACAAACAAAATCAGCAGAGGAGGGTAGACAGAAGGTCTGAGACTTAAGGAAAGAGTTTAGACAAAGCTGTGTGTTTGTGTGTAAGGGGTACAGCGGATGGCCAAAAAACCTATGTCTATGTCTTTCTCAGGTCTACAGAGGTTCACTAAATATTCCTCACAGGCAGGGGGAGGAAGAGGGTAAGCTTATTAACATAAGAACATAGTCCTCAGCCAATCGGAAGCAGGGAGAGGGAATGTCAGGATTGAGAAGAAACTGGGAGGGTGTCAGGTTACCTGATTCTTCCCTCCTCCTTTTGCCGGAGAGGGAGGGAGAAAAAGAGCACAGGACAGACGCAGAGAGAGTGAGCGCGATCAAGATAGAGAAGTATATTGGACAGTCTCATTCTTGCCTTCTGACATCACGGAATTGGAGAATGTGTTAGGAGCTGCCCGGACTTTCTGCCCGACGGAAACGCTGAGATATTTGACAAAGACCTGGACGGTCTGAGGGAGTTTTCATCGGGGGTCAGATCTCAGGCAGTTAAGTGCTGTCTGGAGTCCCAGAGACTCACACAGCGGGGCTGAAAATGAATTATCTGGTGAGTGTGTTTGCTGTTCTCATTGTTGTATGAACGCTTTAAGTTGGTTATACTAAATGCCCTCGGGGAATGGATGGTGAAGTTGGGTCTAAGTGGACAGAAGAACACATTTAACATATATTTTTCTTAGTTTTTCTACTTAGGACTCTTTAAACATTTTAACAGTTATCATTTTTAAGGTGTTTATGACAGCAACAAATCAGAACAAGTAGACTAGAAGCTTAAAAATCTCTAAAAAGAGGCAATAATATTTGTTGCAACACTTCAGACAACGTCCAGTGGAATATATATGTGCGAGTTTTTAAAAATGGCCTTTTCTTGAGGAGCAGTGAGTTTTGAAAGCTTAGTAGAGAGTGTGAGAAAGCAGGCATAACGGGGGGAAAGAGTGGAAGGAACAGGAGTCCAGCCGCTGTGAGCTTCTCTGCTGACTCAGGAGAAAGCTGAAAGATTAAGGTTTTATGGAAAAGAGCAGGGGGAAGAAGGAGGGAGAAAGAAAAATGAGAAGGAGAGAAGAACAGCGTGAAGTGACGGGCCGAAGCATTCGTTCCGTGCCATTGTTTGAAAGTATTGGCGCTCATTCAGCTTGTAAGAGTTTAGGAATGACACAGTGCTTTGGTATTTAGACGTGAGAGTGAGGCTGTTCTGGACTTCCGTATGAGGAATCTGGACACTGAGATTCACCCCCTGCAGAGGCTGGGATATCCCCTGGCCATAGAAATGGACCTTGAAATTGTTATGGTCAATTTTTAGTGCACTGAATATCAGAATGTGCATCGAAAACAGATAATGACTGGGTGGCTGGAGTATGAAAAGTATGAATTTTATTTGATTGGATTTTAGTTATTTTGTTTCTTTATTTTATGTTTAAATTCCAAAGGCATTTCCTTTTCTTTTCTTCCTTTGTGTTGGAAATTTGTCAGTTTTATAGTCTGTTAACCAGAGTCTGTTTCTAAGTTTATATTGGTTCCTCCTGAGGTGGTCTGTGCTGAAGGAAGGGAGCTAAATAGACTTGTGAATGGGCTGTTGACTTATTGAGATCACTCTCCATTTGAGATAACCAGGCTGAATCAGTTGCTAAGTTAAGAATGTTGAGTCATGTTGTGTTAGGGATCTTTAAATAAGAGAAAGACCCCTTTTTTTAGGAGACAGCTGAGTAACCTGAGTCCATCTCCCCCCCTCATCGCCTCTCTGACTAAATCCTGACTCACCCTCCAGCTCTTGCGTTTAGGAGGGAGGAATTCCCCATCACTGACCTGAACCTCCCACCCTCTCCTGGGGGGTCTGTCAGACATGACCTGCTCTTCATCCTCATTATTTTCATAATCATGCAAACATGGATGTCAGCATCAATCTGTGTCAATGTTCTGCTGATCTGAGACCAAATTCAATCTTTATGGTGACATCACGCATGGGATGCCTACATATTGTGGTCCAATGGTAATTTAAGTGTAACCAAGCTGGGATGCGAACAAAAAGGGTGGCAGGTGTGACCTTTGATCAATACCAGAATGTTAAAGATTATTATAAAAAGAAGTGCACTGATTCCCCAAAAAATTGAGGCTTGATGTTTGGCTATATAATGTTATATAATGTGTTGCCAACAAAATATTTACATTAAATTAGTTAATCCAGCTGCACTGTTTAAAAACCTTATATCTGTCTAAGAGATACAATTGAGAAATGTAAGAGAACTCATTTGTGATCTTTCTTTCATATGGGTCTTTTTACTCCCCGTCCTTCATCTCATGTAACATGGGAGGCAGGTATTGTTTAGCTGCCAGAGTTTAAAGTGAATATAATTCTATGTCTCTCCTCTAAGCTTTGTAACAAAGCATGAGAAATAACCTATAGTAGCTTATTTCAAAGACTTGGAACTCTTCAAAGAGACAACATCAAGGGTTTCCAATACAATTGTGAGTGCAGATAATTAAATGATCGTAATTTTTCCAATAGCTATGTCTTACCCTGTGTAGTCGTGCACATTCCATGTGAGAGCTTCTCTTCCTGTCTTTGTATCTCAGGCCTCCTTGAGTTTATGGCCTCGTCACTGTTATTGAACTTGCGGAATGACTGTTTGAGGTCACAGTGACGCTCAGCATTGGAAAGGAGTCATCGTGTTCCATTGAAGCCTATCATTTTTGGATTTATTGTTTGGGATAGGCAGGATTCTGGACATGTTTGTGCAGTGATGAAGGTTCTTCGCTCAGGGTGAAGAGGAAAGAGTCTTTATAGCACACGCTGCAGTCTTAACGAAAATTAACTGTGTCCTTGACACATTCACGTTTATCTCTTTTTGACCGACTGTAAATCATGCCATAAAGATCACACTTCAGCATTGTGTTGCCGTGGAAAAACATTGGCAGTAAACCAACACTTAGTCTTAGCCTGTAGCTACAAGAATCAGAGATGTTTTTTCGAAGAGGGTGTTGCAACCTCACCCTGCCAGGAAAGGAGGGGCATAGGAGGTGTCGTTGTGTGTTTTTCCAGTGAACACGAGGGATGGTGAATGAGTGATGTTATGTGCACATATGCATGCATTTTGTGGGATAAGCTTTGTTTGTAGGATTTGTATGTGATTGTGTGATTTTTGTCTGGTTGTGAAGCACAGAGTGTGTATGCAGTAGATGTAGAGGATGCACCAATCAACAGTGGTGTCAGCATGTGTGCATTAGTGTTGACGTACAGAATGGAATAGAAAAGACGTACAGATGGAAGTGTGACTGTGTGTCTGGAGGGGCGTGAGGTTATCTGAAGGCATGGAATGTGGGCTAATATCTTTGTGAAGTTGTAGCTGTGGAATGTGTAAGGAATGAAAGGATGAGCCTAAACTTGCACTGAGAGTGCTACAAAAACACACTGACATTTCTAAATATGACATGCCATATATTTCTACTAAAGAAAATGGAGTATATATATATATATATATATATATATATATATATATATATATATATATATATATACTAGGCACTTTACTGTTCAAAAGTGTGGTGTCAGCAAGATTTAGTTTTTAAAGACTTCTATTCAGCAAGAATTTGTACAATTGCAATCACAAGTGACGGTAAAGACAAAAAATATCTTTACAAATGAAAATATTACATTAGAAAAGATTTCTATTTCAAATAAATGTTGTTCTTTTGAACTTGTTAATCATCAGAGAATCCTGTAGAAATATTTTGACAAAAATATTAAGCAGCCAACCTTTGTGCAAACTTCGTTCAATGTTGATAATAACTAGGGATGTTTCTTGAGCACTACATCATCGTATTAGAATTATTTCTGAAGTGTCATCTGGAGACTAATGGCTGCTGAAAATATAGCACACACAGTTCAATTCAATTCAATTCAAGTTTATTTGTATAGCGCTTTTTACAATACAAATCGTTACAAAGCAACTTTACAGAAAATTATGTTTCTACAATATTTAGTAATAGCTTATAAGTGGTGACTGTCAATTTGTGCACCTATGACAGGATTTGTAGAAACATTTATACAAGTCATAGTCAGCCAGATGATGAACATTATTAATATTATTAATAATTAATAATTATTATATATTGCAGTCACACTTGTAGCAATAATTGTTAGTTCTGTTGTTGATTCAGGGTTAGCATCATATGGGGTCTTCTGACGGGTCAACATCATCACACAGAATAAATTAAAATATATTACAATACAAAACTGTTATTTTAATGAATAATAATAATTGTTCTTAATAGTTATTATTGTAATTTTGATCAAATAAATGCAACCTTGGTGAACATAAGAGATTCATAAAAATAAAAAAATAATAATAATTGAATGGTAGTGTGTGTGGATTTTTATCCAACTTAATAAAAAATAACTTTCAGAAGAATTATAATTGTTTTTATTATCAATTTCACAAATAAGGCATAACAACCAGTACAAATATAAAATAAACATATTATAATAGTGTTCCAAAAATGCTACACTATTAATTATATTACTTTTGAGAATATAAATAAATCATATTTCTTCATATTTATGCCATACTCTATGACTGTACCATCTGTTATTGTCTATTTTTTGCTTAGGTTTGTACACACACTCAACCTAATGATTAATTATGTGCCTCCCAGCCTTTGCTCTTTTCCTCCGCAGGCCTGTTGTAGGTGTTCAAGTCTGGTCTTGTCTGTTGTAAACTCACCTATATAGTGAAAATAGAGCAGGCCACCGGCCCACTGTTTGTCTCTGCCATCAACCTTCTACTATTGTCTTCCTTTCTGGCAAGATTTTCAGGTCCTTTCATGTAAATAGAGCAGGTTTGTGCCCCACTTACATGGTATATTTCTAGTCGAGGTATTTATCCGGTTCATATACAGTCAAACCTTAATCTATTCAGACAAGGTCAACATTTCACACATTATCACAGATTATTCACTACAGTTCAGAAACTGATAAAAAAATATGACAAGAACTCAGAGTTAAACTGCATGTGTCAGAACAAATTCATCTTGATAATGTCTGATAACACTTAAGCAAAACATGGTCAGGTCAAAGTGTCTGATTTAAAAAAAAAAAAATTTTTAATGGTAGTCCACTTTATGAAGAATTTGTATAATATTTCACAGTTTACTTTATTTTGCTATCCTCACTTATTCAAAAGATATATATATATATATATATATATATATATATATATATATATATATATATATATATATAAAATATAGTCTTAAAGGGATAGTGTTGTTATTGTTTACTAACCCTGATGCTGTTTCTGTGGAAAGAAATGGAGATGGTTGTAATAAAATCATACTTTTTTTTTTTAAACAGCATGAACGTTAATACATGATGACTTAATCATTATTAGGTGGTCTATTTCTCTGTGACGCTCTTTCCATGTGTGTGTGTGTCATACATGACTGACAAATGTCCAAACACATGTCTGGCTATCTGAGTCACATCTCTGATGACTGTCGCTGCTGTCTGATAAAGCGTCTGCTTCTTGTGTATATGTCTGAAAGATGTCTACAACAGCTTAACATCCCAAACTCCATCTGCCTTATAATTACTCCAACCTGCTACTTTTGCAACCAGTAAGCCCCTCAGAATAACAACCTGACCGCAGAATAACACCCAAGCCTCATATATAGATGAGAGAAACCACATTAGAAACCACTTCTGTGTTCCGCAGATAAAAGCTCAGGTGTCTTTTGTGAGCGACAAAACCGAGATGGCCTTGTTTTGTCTGCAGCGCCCATCTGTTTTTAAACCAGTAAAACTTTTGATGAGTTAGGGAATGTTTTCTCCCAGAGCTCAGGAGGTGGATGTGTGATGAGAATAGACCTGAAACAGATGAGACTCTATCTTTAATTTGGTGTGAATGAAAACCAGGCCATAAGGGACAAAAGCACGGCTGGTTTGAACTGTACCTGGATGACGATCTTTCACTCAAGTGAAATGTGGGAAGATTTTCATAGTTTCAGTTAAACAATCAATTCTCAGGTGTGTAACTTCCCTTTAGTTTGTGTTCACGCTGCACTTTAATTATGGACGCTATTTTAAAGTATAGATTATATGATATTTTTTGTCCTATTGTCATATTATAACCTATAATGTCTGATATAAAAAATTCTAAATTGTTTGGTATATAAAAAAAATGACATGGTTCATTTTAAATTTTACAAGTAAAATTAGACATAACCTTATGATGTACAGTATGAAAATTGTATATTAATTTTACATTAAAGATTGTTACGTGAATGTTAGATGATAAAAATAATGTAACAGTAGCTAAACTGAGCATGCAAAATAAATGATACAATATCATCTGATACAGTAAAAAAAAAAGTCAGCTGACATTTGCTGTTATTTGAATATTATTTAAATACTACAATAATACATTTCGAATTAGCTTTTATTTTTATATTTCCAGTTTGGTGATTAGTGATTTGGTATTTTAATAGTTTTCTTCAATAGTATTTTTTTTTTAAATTAAATATCAGTTGAATAATTTTTTTATTTCAGTTTTAGTAATTTTATTACCTTGACATTTATTATAGTTGGGTGACATTTCAAATATTTTTATTTTTTAGGTTTTTTAATTTTAAGTTTTTATCTAAAATTTATGTCAGCTTTATTTTAATCACCAAAAAACCATTTCTAATGGTTTTAGTGACCAAAACCAACACTGCGACAATGAACGTTATGGCTATATTATGCATTTCCTGGTTTGCAGTGACTTTGTTCATGAGATTGTTTGTAGCTGCGGTGTGTTTTCACATTTGGTTTAGAGGTGTTCGTATACTGTCTCCGTGCCCTTGAAGCTAATGAGCTCACACACACTCACAATAACACACAAAAACACAACCTGCCCCCACCTTGCTAACTTTACTAGTGTTTGTCCCACGGGGTCATGTAGAGGCACCAGACAAAAGCTGTTCAGCCCAACCCCTCCACAACAATACGAACACACACTCATTGACCTGTCTGTACAGAACACACTCCAGCAGCTGCCACATTGCCTCCTGTTCAGTGGCTCTTTCTGTCCCCTTCCTTCCTTCCTTCCTTCCTTCCCTCTCTCACAGGTCCACATCCCTGTTTTCTCTTCCCTCCATCCTGTGGAATTCTCTTTCATTCTCAACATTTCTTCCTCTTTCCATCTCTGCCACTTTTATCTCAATTATTAAGTAGATTCTAATTCGAAAGTTGTGTTATCATTTAAGGCCCATTAACACCAAGGACAATAACTTTAATGATAACTATAACTATAAAGTTTTAATAATTGTTAAATCTGTAAGAATAGGGAATTACACATGATAACTTTAATGATAACAACAGAGGTATGTTTTTTTCCCAGCTGAGGAATGATAAAAACATTGACAGCCAGTCAGAATCCACCCGACTTTAAAGAGCTTGACAGAATGCTAATATATAGCTAAGTATCATTATAGTTGTCTTTATAGTTTTCTTTCTTGGTGTGAACAGGCCTTTACTCACCCTCAAGTTATTCTACGTGCCATTGTTTCAAAAAGAATGCAGAAACTATAATGAAACTGTGTAGTAATTTGACAGCCCCAGTCCTCATTCACTTTCATTATTTGAAACGGGTGATCAGTATATACAAAAAATAAAATAAAAAATAAAAAATACATGCAAATGATGACAGATTTTTACATTTTTAAGGAACTATTTTAAGCCTTTAACATGTTGCCTTCTAAATGCTCCTGCACTCTTGACCCTTTTAAATGCAAATAGTTGAACGTTTCATCTTTTGGATGATCAGTTTCCCTTTCTTCTCCATTCTCTTCCTTCATCTCTTTTATCCGTGCTCTGTCTTTCTCTAGAGATAATAATGTTAAGCATCAGTCTCTGTCTGCTATAGCCACAGGGAAGGTGTTTGACCTGGACATTGCCATGGTGATGAACTTATACAAGCCTCTTTACTATTTCTTAAACAATGCTTTGATAACAGTGTTGGCCAGTAACAAACTTACAGTAGCCTGACAGTAACTCAGCCACTGTCAAAACAATGAAGCTTTTCCAGCGACAAGATTTTCCAAAAAGTTGCATTGTAGTGTTTTAAAATGTTATACTGTCTTTAATGCTGTATTGTTTTTATATTTACATTGTACACATAGATGTATAGTTAAATACATTTTTCTGTCCTAAAATGTCTCTCTCTTTTTCAAATTGCACTGGGAAGCCTAATAATAATCATTTTAGCGAACTGCTTTATTCATAAATTATTTGATGATCTATTTGAATATTCAGTGATATTCATTCTATGCAATATTTTATATGGCAAAATTCTATTGTTTGTCACTATTTTTTTTCTTTCTTTTTTTTTGGTTATATAAATTAAAGTTTTTTGTAGTTTTATATGTAGTATTTCATGATGGCAGATAATTACAAATCTGATTAAAATTAGATTAAATTTAAAACGAATACAGAGACAATAAATAGGCAAATAATTTACATGAACAGCATCACATGTGCTTAGACAGTTCTTCGTATGAATCAGTCAGAAAGACTCATGAAGTCTGGGCTCTTTTGTTACAAAAACAGGATTCAGTATGAAATATTGCTTTGGCGAAATCTTTTTTCAAAAGTTTAGCTTTACTGCTTTTAGTGATGAATGTCTCGAACTATTTTGAAAACAGCTTCACATTACTGCTTAATAAATGCAGATGTACACCAGAAAACACCCTTGTGAGACAAACTCATGTTCTGTTGTTGTTTAATGTACAGTACAGTGCTTTACAGTTGCACTTTATAATTGTCGCAAATGAAGAGTGTGATTTATCCTGGGCTGATCCATTGATCAATAGTCAAATATTCCCATCTCTGTTATTTTCCTTCTTTTTTTCTCCAGCTGTTGTCTTAATGCTGATGTGCTCGTGTTTTCTTTTGTGTACATACATTCCCAAGAAATGAGAAAACGTTCACTGTCACTGAATCATTGACTCGCCCTTACATATAAACCCTTGTGAATCACTCCCTAAACGTCCTGTGTGCTGATTGACAGAGAAAGAGAGACTGAATTGTGGAGAAGTGGGAGAGAGACAGAAAGAGACAGACAGAGAGGTTTGGCATACTTTCTGAAATGGAGGCAGAGTTCAACAGCTTGTGATGTCATCAGTCCTCCAGAGCCTTTCTGCTTGGCAGGAAAATATTCTCATGGAAAAAAAAGAGTGTAGAATAGCCCAGAAAGCACACAGCACTGCTTTTCTACTGCAATTTGCTTCCGCTTTTCAAAGGCAGAGAAGGCAAGTGAGATAAGACGGCAGAAGAAAGACAAAGACATCAAGTCACAGGAAATTCTTTTCTTTCTATCCAAATGCTCCAACAACAATGTCAATCACCTAATTAATGTATTCAGTGGTGTCAGCCTCATCAGGAACAATGTAAATCTACTCCATCTCTGAAGGAAGCATGTTTGTCATTACATATTCATAGAGTCAGAACTAGGAGTGGGCTGTTTGACCAAATGCATTTATTTATAATATTTATAATATATTTTAAGATATATTCATTTTTTATTATTAACTAAAATAGTATGTAGTCATTTCTATTTTTAGACCAATTAAATAAAATTGCATAACTGAATGATTTATTTGTTGTGGACTTTAGTTGTAATCCAAAAGACAAAGATTTTGTATTATCATTTTTTTGTAATTACCAGTTTTAATTTTAATGTGGCAAATTGTGACATTTCTTGTCATACTGTAAATTATATTGCCTATAGGCTTTGGTTAGATTCCAGCTAGTATTATGAGGATTTTCCTACTGGTTTTAGAGTGCATTTACAGTAATTGGTGGAAAGTCTGCACAAAGTCTGCAACATCATTCATTCATATTTCATACTATATTATATTCCTATACTGTTTTATTAGAAGGAGACATTTTAAATGCATCTAAAAGTCTGAGTAAAAGTGTGTGTGTGTATATATATATATATATATATATATATATATATAATTTTTAATACTAATAGTGATAGTATTATTATTAATAATAATATAGATATGATTAATAATAGTACTAATAATAGTCCTGTGTATGTCTATATATGCTATAGCAAAATCTGTTGCTTATACTGCTCAGCCCTAGTCAGAATGTCCCATTCCTTTACAAAGACTCCCAAAGAATGGCTTAAACTGCCTCCATGGAAAAGCCCATGGAGTTAATGAGTTCTCTCAGCTGGCCTGAGTGCTTCTCATTATTTTGGCATTGTGTGTGTGAGTTTGAATGGATAGAGGGGGCTGTGGAGGTATGCTTGCATTTGTGCGTCTACATTCATGCATTCCTCCGTCTATACGTGCATCAGTGCCCTGTGTGTGCATGCGTGTGCCAGCACTACATGGTGACATCTCAACCAGCTGCTCACAGGCAGTAAAACCTCTCGGACGCTATTGTGTCCAGCCTCGGTCTCCTCCGGCCTTTAAGGGAGACACTACAGGGACTGTCCCTCACCCTGGCAGCACAGGCAGGCCATTCATCTGTCAGATATGCCCTCTGTGAGCCTCTCCTCTCTCTCCTCCAGCTCCGAGCACAGAGACACCATTCATTAAAGCACTGCTGCTCTCAACACAGACCTTTAAAAGACACAGGGAGGGATTCACACAGAATGAATTGTGCCCGCTGATAGTGTTGGTTCTTTGCTGTATGCATTGTTTCAACACTGAACGATGCAAACAAGGCCAAAAATGTTTGCACTCAACACAGTTTGTATGGCACGATTCCAGATATTGTGAGCACTGGGGAGTTTCTGTGTACAGAGGTGCATAATTAGCATTATACCACAGGGATCCTGAAGAAAGATGTAGCTGCAGGCTGTGGCTGCATCTCTATTCACATTACCTACTGTCCTAGATATTATGTTAAAAAACAGAAAGACAAAAGTGCTCTGACAATGTACAGTTTTGACTGAATATGTCATATAAGATTTTCTCATGTTCCAGTGGCAAAATGTGTGAAGAGAATTCTCAAAAATACACTTTTACATCATCAGTGAAGTACAGTAACAAACAAAACTTTAGGTTTGTGAGGGTTGAACAAGAAGTCTCACCAAGGTTGCATTTTTTAAAATAAAAAATATAGTAAAAATTGTAATATTGTGAAAAATGATTACTCTGTGATGCCAATCTGAATTTTCAGCAGCTGTTGCTCCAGTCTTCAGTGTCACATGATCCTTCAGAAATCATTTTATATGGTGATTTGATGAACAAGAAACATGTCTTATTGTCTCGCTTCTAGCATGAAATAAATCTTCTGTAACATGTCTTTAATGCTACTTTTAAACAATTTAATGCGTACTTGCTGAGAAAATTTATTATTTTCTTCCAAAAAATAATAATAATTAAAAGTCAATTATTATGTGAAGAGATTTTTGTCCAAAAAACAAGTATTCAGCAATTTCTTATTTCTAACTCTAACACAAAAAGACCAAAAATATTGTACCTGAAACAATTA
The DNA here is from genome assembly GCF_003368295.1 of Carassius auratus. Classification (NCBI taxonomy): domain Eukaryota; kingdom Metazoa; phylum Chordata; class Actinopteri; order Cypriniformes; family Cyprinidae; genus Carassius; species Carassius auratus. Next base: position 7,316,250 of record NC_039285.1, read on the forward strand.
TCTGTGTATTTTATCATTCTCCTGCCACCACAGAGAGTTATGGAATACATTTTTATCACACAAGAAGACTGATGTCTCCTAAACTATCTAATTGATTCGATTTTTTTTCTATAGCAAACTTCATTGCTACTGTATCAGTAACAGCAATGAATACAAACTAAAATATATGGTCAACATTCAAATTGAAACTATGTAATAAATATAAATTTGCTTCTGATATGATACATGAATTGATGCCTCCAGTCCAAAAAGAGTTTCCCACTGGTAATCACAACTTTATGATTGCGTTCATGTGGTGCTCATCCCGTAAATACGATCATTCCTACATGACCCGAAGGCAGCGTGTGTCCTGACTCCTGACAGGGGAGGTCTGTTAGTAATCAAACACCTGCTGGCTATCTACTGCGCTGCATCAATCACCTGTTAGCTTGAGCTCATACTCTCGCAAACCCCATTGAACTCACGGTGGGAGAGCTGTAGACGGGGGTGCGAAGGGGACATAGAGCTCTTAGTGTTGGAAATGAGCTGTTCTCTACTGTTCTCCTGCACAAAGACCCTCCACTGAATCACTCAATAGCAGAGATGTTTTGTCTTGATTGAAGCTAAACTACTCTATTCCTCTCTTTCTTTTTTTCCCCTTTAACAGTTGTAGGGGTTTTGCCTGGTACACAATGAACGATCACAATGAGCCAAACAAACGCTGTGATTTTGTTGAGAATACGGTGATTGAGTGCTTTTGGTTGACTGTGGCTTTATTAAAGTGGCACGTAGAGCACGTGTATATTGGCACTGTGCCAGGCTCTAGCGCTCTTGTGCTAGTCCAGGGGGCCGGATTGCAAATATTTGTTTAAGTGTCAAAGACGAGCTGCACTTGTGGGTGGCAGTGTAAACGAGAGGACAGATGGAGTCTGTGGTGTGTAAATGTGTCGGGAAGGGGATTGGAGCAAATAGACAAAATGTACAAATCAATGAAGCCTTGCATTACAGTCATATACCCTGTTTATGCCTTCTATTAAGATCTTAGGTGATCTGATCACAAGTGATCTTGGATTTTGTTACTATAAAAATCTATTATTATCTTGTTGTTTTACTGCATGTTGAAGTTCAAAAAGGTAAAAAAAATTGATATTAAAAAATATTGTATTATATAAATATTTATGATTGTCATATACAGTACCATAATAAGAAATATTTCTTGATCACCAAATCAGCATATTAGAATAATTTCTGAAGGATCATGTGACACTGAAGACTGGAATAATGCCTGCTGAAAATTCAGATTTGCATCACAGAAATAAATAGCATTAAAAAAATATAGAAATAGTTATTTTAAATTGTAAGAAAATTTCACAATATTAATGTAATAAATTTACTTTTTTTTATCAAATAAATGCATCCTTAGCATTGGAGATCCTGGTGATCCTGGTGAAATATGAGATCATTTGAGAACCAAACTTAATCTCTTTCTCTCTTGTTTTCTCTTGTAGAATGTGTTGGCAAAGGCCCTGTACGATAATCTGGCGGAGTCTCCAGATGAGTTGTCCTTTCGCAAGGGTGACATTATGACCGTCCTGGAGCGGGACACGCAGGGGCTGGAAGGCTGGTGGCTCTGTTCCTTACACGGCCGTCAAGGCATTGTTCCTGGCAACCGGCTGAAGATCCTTGTGGGCATGTACGATAAACAGCAGCAGCAGCAGCTACAACAGTCAGTGAGCCAACCAAGCCCGACTCAGAGCCATCTCAACCTGCCTCAGAGTGCCTACAATCTTTCCCCTGCGTCCCAGTACACGGCTATGTACCCTGCCTTCTCCTCCAGCCCTGCCAACTCAACCAACCCAGACGGCGTCTACATGCTCCCCCCCAGCCACGGTCTGCCCACCCCCTCCAGCCTCTACCAGGTGCCCACTGGCCCCCAACCTCCAAAGCCCCAACCCAAAGCTCCTGCTGTGGCACAAAAGCAAAGCCAGGCACAGTACCCTCCCTCCCCACATGATGTCTACCAGGTGCCCCCCTCCATGAATGTTCCAGGCCAGGACATCTACCAGGTGCCACCCACTGCAGGAGGGCCGTGTCCAGGGCAGGATGTGTACCAGGTGCCACCCTCTGTGAACCAAACACAAGACATTTACCAGATTCCCCCATCAATAGAGAGGAGCTGGGACTCTTCCAAACCCATCGGGAAGGTAGGAAAATACTTTTTGTATGCACATTTGTGCAGGGGCATGCATTTTCTCACAGTAGTGGGGGACAATAAGTAAAAAAATTTCACCAGCAATTTTTGAAAGTGACATAGATAATACAGTTAAAATTGTACTTGTAAGGATATGTATACACAGAGGAAAAATCTATCAAAAGATTGGTTTGCTTCAGTGTCGTCTGTGTTTCTATATAATTTTTTAGTGGTTATATTAAAACACCCACATATTAACTTTATTCACTGCTATTTCAAAATATGTCATATTTGGAAAGTAAAACAGAAAAGCATTTAAAGTTGGACATGATCATATACAAGGATGTGTGATATCTGGGAAAACATACAGGAAGACGAGAAATATAGGCAGAGGAAAGGAGAGTGTGAGGGAGGGGAGGAGAGTGTGAAAGTCATAAATAATGCAGAATTTGATATTGCCGGTGACCATGGGGAGCACAGAGTGAGCAAGCAGTTTTTTTTCAAGTGGTAACTACAGGTGGACGCTGTGGGCAGTGATGGTCCCTTGAGAGAGTGCTGCAGGCCACTGAGCCATATGCCACGACTGCCGCAGAGCCGGGGGAAATGAAGTGTAAAGATGGAAGGATGAATGAGGAGAGGTTAAGCTGCAGGCCTGCTCACTGTTAGCCACCTGTCAACTCTGCTCTACCTAAAAGCCATAAAGATGAGACATGGCTCAGTGTCACTGGTTCCGGTCATTGTGACATGGGTACATAGATATTTAAAACTATAGCATGCTAATGAGACGCTATGATGTTAGCGTGACCACATCATTACTTACTTGTTGATTATAAAACAGCTGAATGTGGTCAGGCAGATTCAACCTCTATGACATTTTCATAGTGTGAAAAGTTTTCATTGCAAAAAACAGTGAAGGCATTGTGTTATACAGGGTTCCCACGGTTCTGGAAAATCATCGAAATTTAAAAGTTTAATTTCCAGGCCTGGAAAAATCTTGGAAATACTTATCATATATTTTATATTTATTTTAAGAATCCTTATCTAGTCATAATAAATGACTGGAACAGTCCTGGGAAAATCATGAAGTAATGTACGATGGTGTTAACAAGGTTTTCAAGCTATCGCAAAGAATACTGGGGGATTAGCATGGTTTGTCCAAAAAACGACATGCATTTTTTACCCTGGGGATTGGAGCAAATAGACAAAATGTACAAATCAATGAAGCCTTGCATTACAGTCATATACCCTGTTTATGCCTGCTGTTAAGATCTTGGGTGATCTGATCACAAGTGATCTTGGATTTTGTTACTATAAAAATCTATTATTATCTTGTTGTTTTACTGCATGTTGAAGTTCACCGCATGCGGTTCCAACACACTATCGTGACCCTTTTTCGTTGGGACTGCATTATCCTTAAGAAATAAACGATGTGCAAATCCGTCGTCAAACTGGGCATTGTTTGTAAAACAAGCATCTTCGAAATGCAGGGGAACAAACACAAACACTTACACAACTCCGTTGATGCTCTGTAAAAATAAACTCCATCCACTGGTCCCTTAATGCTGTTTCTCTTTAGGTAATCTGTGCAGGGTTTTCTGGCAACCAAAAACACACTCCTTTTGTGACATTTCGCGACGCTCTCGCTCTGATCAGTGAAGTCTGTTGTGCTCTCAGTGTTGTGCTATATGGAAGCGCGCGCGCTCTTCCGGGAGAAGTGCCCTCAGGACCCATATAAGGAAATTCCGCTCCATCTAACGTCACACAGAGCCATACTCGAAAAAAACTTTCCGAAACTTGTGACAAACCGGAAGGAGTATTTTTGGAACAGAAATACTCCTTCAAACTTACAACTTAATTTTTGAAACTTTGTCCATGTTTAGCATGGGAATCCAACTCTTTAACAGTGTAAAAAACTCAGTATGCATGAAATAGCATTTCAGCCCCCCTTTAATAAAGGAATGTATTCCAGAGTAGAATTACTCCAGTCACTTAATTTTTTCAAGGCTCACATGAAATAAGAGGCAGAAAGCAGTGTACGAGTTATGCGTGCAACAGAGGCTGTTTATTTGAGGTTTTTATTGTTTATGTCGTGCTTGAGAGTTAAACCAAATCAGCTAGATCTGTTATGTATTACAGTTCTAACAACATCTGAGTCAGAGCGAAGATAAAAATAAAAACTATGAAAAAAAAGATGGTCAAGGATAAACGGTAAAATATTTAAGTTGTTCGAAAGAAATAGTCTCAATAACATCATTCACAATGCTTTATGGCAGTGCCTGGTCACTGTTGAACACTTTTGCTGTGATTCCTAAGTTGAGTGACTATATGAAGAGTTGCAAAACCTCTAAGTGCCAACTGAATTTTTTCTCTAAAATTAGCATTTTTTTCAGGCATTTTTATCACTATAATGAGATAGAAAAGGACCTATACATTGCCATTACTGAACATAAACATAGGAGCCTGATAACATTTTTAAATGGCACTTAGAGGCTTTTGCATCTGAACACTTCATATCACTCTTTGGGATCATGGGTAATGTAGTTCTTTGGTGGGAATTTGGCTATTAATCCTTATTTAAATAAGATCTTCTTCGTTGTTGTGGCTAACTGTGGACAGACTCACCCAGGCGATACTGTGGCACAGTTAGAGGAGTTATATGATCAGGGTTAGGACTGAGGGATTCTGATAAAGCAGCTGAAACAACTGAGCTGTGTGTCACATCAAAGACATGCACAGGCAGGGTGTGTTAGCACATGACCAACAAAGCCCCAGCACGCTCCTCCAACGGCCAGGACATTAACTCTCCCTTACTTTGCCCTGTCTTAATGAATCATAATGATTTCTTATGGAAGTAATTTCTGCTTCAGAGTAAAGAAATAAAACTGATATTATTGTGAGATAAAAAATTAAAATAAAAAATAAAACCACATTGTGATTGATTACAATAAATTGCTGGAATTCAGATAAATTGAAAAAATTGCAGTCCTAGTTATCATATTGGAATCGTGCTTCCATAAGTAACCATTTGCTCTGTTCATTTAGTTTCTTCCTAAATTTGATTTGCTAAGAAGCTGAACTCAGTGACTCACATCAAGAAAATTTTGATAAGAATGAACACTAAACATTATGACATGCTTCGATCAAAGATGTTTCTTACGAAATGAGACCGTAATACCGGATGTGGCCTTCAGTTACAAGAATAAGATTTGTACATGTTTGTGACTCACCACCGCTAAGACTCGCCTGCTGTCCTGCTTACACATTAACCAGATTGAGCTTACACTATCAACTCAAGTTGCACATTGACCATTAGAGTAAATAAAACTGACGGATGAAGAAAGATTCGAGCAAAAGCTTGTTCATCCGGTTGTGGACTACGTGAGCGTGTCACAAAGAGGGTGGGGTTTTTAGTTCTATTAAGGATACAGTCGAATGGACAGTGAAAAGGGGCAGCAGAGATGGAGAAATAGTCTTGGTTTATCTCTTTAATGGCACCTGCTATAGCCGTTCAGGATGCTGGACAGATAGCTGGTTTATTAAGAAAAGGTGCGCTGGGAAACAGGAACGGGGAGATGGCAAAGGCTAGATTGAGATTCTGTGGATGGTTTGCCGCACTGCCTGTTCTGATTGTAAATGTGTCATCTTTGGAGACTTAGTTGAGTCTGATCACCTGATCAGGTAGGGAAGAGGAGGTTGATGGCTTGGCTTATCTACAGGACCAGGCAGGTAGTGTTTAGAGGAGAGAGGGAGGGGAGAACATTGTGAGAATAAAAGAAGACTAGAGAGATCGTAGTCCATCCTCCACCTACACATCCACAGCAGTGTGGAGAAACACACCAGTTTAACATCTGCTATTATAATGCTATCAGTGAATTCCAAGCATCATTTTTGCAGCATTGAAGGTCACTGCTGAGAAGGAATGTTATTCCCTGTCAGTCATTCCAGACTAAAGTTAACCATGGAATTCTGTCACGTAGAACCATTAACAAAACGTATGACTAGGGCAATTCCACACTAAGCTTAATATTTACTTCAGATCAAAATCAGCTCTTGCTCTTCTGCACCCAATAATTATCTATTATTCTTATATATTCTCATGTCATGTCTCTGGCATCAAACTGAAAAATGTTGAAATAATGATTAAAAATACTATTTTACACAGGTTTCTTGAATACCTGTTTGCAAAAGTTTTCGTCTTGTGTTTTTACCATCAGTTTCAAATGGGAATTGGGAATGGGAAAGGCACTGAGTGCTTGTGTGCATCTTGTGGGAATTCCGCTCACTGGCTGGCACGTCTGTAATCTACTGCAAACCTCTCCCACCTCACATTCCTAAAGAGCAGAGCTACTCCTCCCTGCCTTTAGACGGCCTTCAAGGCATCATTCTTTCTGGTTCATTTTAGGGAATCAGTTCATGATCTGGTTTAAAAGCATTGCATTTTAAATTGTAATTGGATGAGGCTTGTTCAAAGCCAGAGAATGAAAAAAATTAACATACGTCCATGCAAGACAGCACATTCTGTATTAAGGTACCATAACTATGAACTACTTTACTTGGCCGAGTCATTTTTTTCTGATTATTATAATCAATAAATGTAATTATTTTTGCATATCAGTATCTTTTTATCATATGAATGTTGCTACATTTTATAAGAAAATAAGTCAAGACCAATGTGTTACAGAATTTTTACCCCTGCAAAGGTGGTTTTAGGCTCTCCATTTCACATTGTGCTTAAGGGACTCATTTTTGCATTCCATTGTGCAACTTTTCCATTGTTTTCCTGTGTAAACATGTTAGCCGGACATCTACTGACGTTTATCTTGAGACCATACTTTTATCCCATTATACTGCTCACATTTTGCGTTTTTCAATGCCAGAACACATTCTGTGTGAATGGCCCTTAAGAAGACCTCGCACTGTTTTTCATTAAAGGGATAGTTCACCCAAATATGAAAATTCTGTCATCATTTACTCACCCTTGTGTCATTCCAAACCTGTATGAGTTGCTTTTTTATGTTGAGCATAAAAGAAGATTGCTGGTAATCAAACAGTTGGTGGTACCCATTGAATTCCACAGTATTTATTTCCCTACTATGAAAGTCAATGGGGACCACCAACTGTTTGATTACCAGCGATCTTCAAAATATCTTCTTTTATGTTCAGCATAAGAAAGCAACTCATATCCCTTTAAGTTACATAGATTGTGTCAAATGTTTAGTTGTTTATGATTCTTAAATTCAATGGAATGCTTCAAATGAACTGATATAGAGTTGGATAATTTATTTGTGAACTGGACATCTCTGCCAGAGGCACACTCTCTTTTGATTATTTTCGTCTCAGTGAGTACTTCAGAATACTGAATAGAGAGTTATTAATGGTTGTCTAAATAGTCTCAGTTCCCCTCAGGGGCCTGTGTGATTTTAGGTTTGTATCTCTGGGCCTCACTGCAGTGCATTGTGGGCTTTTAAAGAGGGACTTTGATATTGGCCTCACATCACAGCGCATGAGTAAAGCATTGGCTGCTCCAGGGCACTGCGCCTCAACGTAGCCTCATTACTCTGTCCTCAGACTGCACACACTGACTCTGAATCAGCACATATCTACCAGCAGTCCCCTGTACATAGTAATGTGATGCAGCGAGTGTGTCTGAAGACAACACGCCATCCATTACAAGCAGTGTGTCTGGGCCCAGTGTGTCTGCAGCGGCTGCAGGTTTAGTGTGATGTGGCTTATGTGGAAGAGAGGGACTAAAGGAGAAAACAAGAGCTGATGCCATGTTTTCCTTACAGCTGGAGGAGAGGCAGGAAGTAGTGTGATGACTGGGCAGCTTTGAACACGCTGTGCATCTGGTCCACCGATGTGCTTTATTTATGATTCCCTGAGCTTCGGAGCTCAGTTGAAATCTCATTGCATCCTCATGACAAATGTTGTGGAGTAACAAACTAAAAACTGAGTCTAATTTAACTACATTTTTCAGTAGCCCGATAGAAGCCCCGCTTCTTCTAGCCTGGTTTGCTGGTCTTCCAGTCTGGACAGGCTTTGGGCAGTTTTTACTTTCAGTTTTTAAAACCAGCTTAAGCTGATTTAAGATGTTTTCAAATCTATTGTTTTACAAAAAAAAAACATTGTGTTGCATAGGCAGCTTCACGGCCAAGTAAACTGAGACAATAATCAAATACGATCTCTAAAGTTTGATTTATTTTAGTAGATTGGTTCATTCGTTTTCGTTCAGGTCTGATTCAAAATGATTTACTGACTAATTTGAGAACCAGTGTTTGTCCTCTCGTTTTAGTGAGTTGTTAGTTTTTTATTAATTAAATCCTAGTTAATTAAAACAAAGAATATTAGTTGATTTGTTGCCTCTCTTTAGCTAAACCATGACCACTATTTAACTAAATTAAAACGAGGGAAAAATTAGTAGATCATTACCATGATTGTACTTTAATAAGTGAAATTAATAAAACGTGGAAATGAATGAATAATGCATGGAACTAATGAATGTTTATTTATGCCACAATATCTATTTTTATTCCTGTAGCCTATGTAATTTGGGGGATTGATTAATATGTGCAGCATTGTATTGTTTTTCTATTTATATGCACTTCATTTTATGTATGTAATAAAATATTTAGTTAAATGCTGCTAAAAATAAAGTGCATTTGAAGTTTAAGTAGTTGTATTTAATGTTTAAGTATATCCGTTCAAGTTTAATGGAATAATTCTAATTGAGATGAACTACATTTAACTACTTTTTGTCAGTTTGTAGTTTATTAGCTTTTTATCTTGTAGTTAGGTTGCTACTTTTTCAAATGGGTAACGAGACTGTATTTGAACTACTTTTTGAGTAAGCTTTAAGCTTGAGAAGCTACAGCTTTAAAGTGACTGTCTTCGAGGACACATCACTGTTGGACACATCAGGTGTCCACCTTTAGGACTCGGGAGATCATCGCTAGGTCAGTGAAGACCAGTTAAGGGGTCTCTGTGCCCTGTAACCTTGAGCACACCACTTTGTCAGATAACACAGCCACAGGTAGTGTCTGATAAAGAGTGGAAAAGACAGCGTGTGTCTGTCTAAAGAAAGACAAAACACGATTCTTTCTAGCAGGATCTCCTCCATTACCTGCTGTGGTCTCATTTTCTGCTCTGACAGCGTGAGCCGAGCGAGGGGACGGGAGATTGACAGCTGAAGGGAGCGGTGGAAAACGGCAAGATCAGTGGGACAGAATTAGCAGCCTGAGCGGCGATGGTGGGTGGAGCCGCGGGAGGAGGATTTCGCTTCTCATGCGCTGTGTCCTGTCATTAACGTCCCCACATATAGCCAGCAGCAGATCGAGGGAGAAGAGGGGAGACAGGGCCCGATGCGGGCCCCTCAGCATAAACAGCAGACCACTGCGAGCCTTTATTTGTGCTCCAGTGGCCTTCATCAAAGGGCTGGAATATCACAGGAGGCCACAGGGTTCACTTTGTACTGCAGGGAGTTGAAAGGACTGAAAAAACACAGATCAGAGAGAAGAACAGGGGGCCTAATGGAGCTGCAAACTCATTTACTGCGTCTTCATACATGCCGTATGTCTTCCGCTGAAGAGTACACAGAACCTTTGCTCTCTATGTGTTGTTCATCATTCCCTTCATGTTCATAAATGTATGTAAGAGTAGGTTTAAAGGAGATTTTAATTGACTTGTGAAAGGCTAACTCCAGCACCACGGGCTAAACGCAGTGGTCACCACTTAAACCATCTCTGTGATGTTTTACATCTTTCCCTGAAGGTCAGAGGATACAGGAGATTTCAGCTAGTTGTAGTTGTAATGAAGACCAAATGCTGCCAAATGTATTTACAGTCACTTTTTTCTTTTATTCATAGCTGGAGTTAAAAGGACAGTTGAATGAAAATTGTCATCATTTACTCACTCTCATGTTGAACACAAAGGATGTAAAAAAAAAAAAAGTCTCTACAGCAAGTCAGTGGGGTCAAACAGTGTTAGTTTATATTTATTACTATGTATATACTATTATTATGTTATTTATAAATATTTTTAATTAGCTTTTATTTTTTATTTTTCAGTGATTTTTGTTTGTGCTTTTGCCAGTTTAAATATTCATATAGTTAAATATACAGTAAAATATTCATATTTATATTTAGCTTTAGTTCAGATTTAGTCATTTTAGTACTTTCTCTTGTTTGATTTCAGCAACATTTCAGTTTTTCCTCTGGTATTTATATTTGTTTGATTTCAGCTTTATTTCAATTAATATATATTATTTCAATGTTTATTTCATTTAATAGAATTTATTTCATGGAATAGATGCAGTGTTATTTAATAACCACAACATCGGGTTCAAAGCAACATATTTTGTGTTCCACAGAAGAAATAAAGTCATACAGGTTTAAAATGACATGAGAGTGCTTAAATTAGTTTTAGACATTAGAATAGACATTTCCATGGCTAAATATATAATTGATATTTCGTTTGAGCATCTTTCAGTTCCTCAAGCATGCACAATGGTCTCTGGCAGGGACTAACCTTTGATCGCTGGCCACGGGGACGGTGTGGTGGTCTCCAAGGAGACAGACTCATCTCGGTCTTATTAATAGGTGCTGCGGACAGGCCTGAGTGTTGTGTTGCCAGCAGAGCAGGAGGAGAGGTAGTGTGTGTGTGTGTTTATATGTGTGTGTACAGAGGTCTGCACATATGCTGTCTCAGTTATATGCGCTTTTGTAACCAGCATTGGAAAGAAACAAGAGAAAAAGAGAGGAAGAGCAGCGTAATGAAACCAAGAAAGGAAATGCAAAAACAGAAATAAAGAAAGAAAGAAAGAAAGAAAGAAAGACAGCATGCTGAGCTGAATTGAATAAATGCCACTCATGCGCACCACAGGTAAATTGTTTGTTAAAAATAAAGGGAAAAAATAGAAAGAATGACCAAAGGCAAGAATATGCTCACAAAAACACAAAAACAAACATGAGAGACTGAATGATGTGTTTTCATAGTTTGCTAAATGGTTCTCAGAGAAATCTTAACAATAAATATATCAATCAGTTTATTCTGTCTACAGAATAATGGTTCACATCAGCATAATAAGATGTAGCTTAGAGGTTAGAGCATGTTGACATGATTTGAATCTGGCTTTTATTTTTGATCCAATTCCTGTCTAACATAATTTCTTGTCTTCTCTCTACTGTCCTAATAATAAAATGTACAGTAACATGACAGTTCTTAGTGATTTTTACATGTTGCTTTGTGGTTACTAAAGTGTTCTGGGTGGTTATCAGGGTGTTACTTTATGTTTCAGTAATGTAGGGCATGTGTGAGAGGGCTGTTACTGGAGATCTGTGTGGATTAGTACCCGGAGGCGCTCTGTCTCCAGGAGCCCCTTCGGCCTCCCGTCCCACCAGCCGTCTCATCTCACACCCTCACATGTGGCACATGCCACATGGCACTAGCCCCAAGCAAAGCTCAGATTCACAAGTGTGAGCTAATTAGCCACTGATTAATTCCACAGCAGAGTATGACCATGGGTATATGGGCTAAATCCTCACCACTACCACTCTTTTCTGTTTAATTCTGGTTTTGCTTCCATGGTTGTTAATGTTTCGGGGATGAAGCTTCTGATCTGGGTCACCCAACAGCAATCTTTATTTAAACCCTTTAAGTTTTGAGTTTTGACTGGCCCAATTTGAAGGATTAGCTGTGCAAAATGTTTCCTACTGAATTATATTTTTGCAGAAAGGGAACCCTTTCCTCATTATTGATCCAAACATAATAAACTACTAAACAATGTCATTTTTTCTTTTTTCATATTTAACTCAGAATGCATTTTTGTTTTGCCAAGGAACTTCATTGTTAACACTGAATATCACTGTAGTAGACACTGCATTTAAGTGATATTAACTATTTTGAGAGATTCCCTGTCCACTAAAAAAACTTAAAAGCAACCAAAGTCAAGCTTTGACTCACTCAGCTTACATAACACTCAAAAGTGGACTTCCAAACCCAACTCAAAGGGATTCAAGCGAAAGTGTGTGCAGTACATTAGCAGATGTGCCCAAGGGAGTCAGTTCTCTGTGGGATAGCATGTACGTGTGTGTCCGTGGTCCAGATGAGGACTGGCACCCCCATCACCACTGAGCCCAGCTGAGCTCTCAACAGCCCGTGCTCACATTCCCACAGCTGTAGCCTAGAGATGCCTCATCGCTGTGATGGACATGTTTCACTAGGGCATGTGTGGACCACTGTCAACCATGACAACACCTCCAGTAAAGGCGTTATTGCAAATGTCCTTCAATAAATTGCACTTGTCCCTTCTTTTCTTTAAAAACAGCAAAAATCTGGGCCCCACTTAGACAGTAACAATGGAAGTGAATGGGGCTAATCCTTAGATGTTAAAACACTCAATGTCAGTATTTTCAATCGGTTTCAAATAGCATAGCCACAACATGCAAACAATATTATGTGTGGTAATTTAGTATGGTAAAAAAAAACTGTACTCCTGTACTAAAAATACTCCTGTAGTTATATTCTCATAAACCCTAAACCAAGTGGTTCTCTGTAACCTTCTTTTTTTTTTCAAATAAGGAACAAGTCAAAAACAAATGTGGTGTTGTTGTAATCACCCCAAATGCTGTTGAACTTGTACTGAATCTGGAATATTCCATTCATATATATTAAAAATCCCATTCGTGAAAAGACAGAATTCTCACAAAATGTATGTTACTGAAACAGACCTACATCCAAAATAAGCTCAGGTAAGTAAAAACCAAGACCAAAAAGTGAAAATAAGTGAAAGTGTACATCATGCCAACACACAGAACCCTGATCTGCACTCCCCGCTTCACACATAGTGAAGAGGACAGCTTGCTTCACAGATGGCCAAGGCAAGAGCGGTGGTTGGGGGCTACAGGGGAAATTCTTATGCACGGCCACTTATATAGAGAAAGAGTGTATGTGAAGGTATGTGGAAGCCTTTTAGGGTTTGGGATTTGACCCTTCATTATATTCCATGCCTCTGGACGAAGTAATTCATGGCACTGCATTGAATCAACACCAAGCTAAGGCTATACTATTGCAACCTTGAATCTGTGATTGCGATGGGAAACTCTTTTGAAGAGTGGAAACCAAAATGAATGGCTTGCGTGGAATGTGAGATCGGCTGAAATTGCGTTTATCAGATTACTCCATTCAAGGCATTTTACATTTTCTGTTTGGTCTCATTAAATTAAAATAATTATTCTTTGTGCCGAGTTGAGAAAATGCGCTGTGTCTTCCGACCTCCAACATCTGAAAGCCTGAATGAAAAAGAAGTGTCTGACAAAAGTGAGTAAATAAAAAAGATTACATTTCAAAAGCTTTGAAAGAAAATGTCAGCATGATGTTTATAAGGAAAAGAAAGCACAAATGTAAAGTTGAGCAAAACAGAGTTTTGAGAAAGTTACAAAATAAACATTAGGATATCTATATTTGTCACTGTTAAAAGTTAGTGTTTTATTTTAAGCATGCATTCATAATGCATCATAGCCTTCTTGAAATCTCCCGATTTGCAGGTAAAATTAGCGACATCCATGATCTAAGGAGCCAGGTTTGGCTAGAATGTCTTCAGCAGACCTCGGCTGCGCTCTTTAGAGGGGCGGCATGTGTCATTGTGTCAGCTGGGGTAAGGAGGTCACAGCTCGTTGATGCAGCAGGGGGAACGGGGGCTTTTGTAAAGCAGCCTTTACAGTCTGTCCCTCTCTTCAGGGCTGAACCTAATGGCCGTGTAGCTGCTGTGATTGGCCAGCTGTCATGGTGCGGGGCAATGCAGTTAGACAGTCACTGCTCTCCAATTGTTTCCTTCCACACCAGGGAGGGTTTGTCTTTTTTTAACATCATCACTACAGGTAGTACTTCATCCCGCACCCCCAGAGATTGTTGTGACAGCTGGAGGCCTGGACCCACCCACTCTCTATGACCAGATCCTTTCAGCTCTATTGATAAGGGCAGTCAGCCACATGTCATCTCTACTCCCCAGAGCAACGCTCATTGAAAATTCACATTATTGATCGATGTTCATTACGGCCGGCCCTTCAGAGGCTCTCAGTGGGATAGAGTGACTATTACTTAAGGCTAAGCACAGGTCTGAGAGAGCATTGAAATAAAACACAGGGCGTGCAGTACTAAAGAACCACAGTGTTGATGTATATATAGTCTCTAACCTGTAAGCAATAACAGAATATTATTCTATGGATGCTCTACAGTGATATACAAGGTCTGTAAACATGTGTTTCACATTATATCTGTTAGTGTTTGGTACATTCTTGCATGGTTACAATGGTGTATTGACCAATCAATATCCAGGACTGTGACCATTTTATAAATATACAACAGCTTACAATTCATTCATAGTGTTGTATTTTGATTACTTCTTCAGTTTTTGCAGCATACACTTCTAGATGGATGTATGATTAGAAAAATACTGGCTTAACTAGATACATAAATGTCTAGATAGATACACACATACATACAGAAATAGATTCACCTTGTTTGTGTGAGTTAGGCTAAGTGGAAATGCAGAGAGTGGGACGGCACCGGAGGTTGTGTACGTGTGGATGTGTCAGATTAAACACTTGCAGATCAGTCTTAATGTGTGTGAAAGTGTGTACAGCACCATGGAGAATGCAGCCATTTACCACAGCAGTGTCAGAGAGAGAGGTTGTGAGTGTGTGGATGTTCTGGAGGAAGAGACGAGGTGCTCGACGGGTCACAGGGTATCTCTAATAAATCACACCAATAGCATGCTTTTAACTCACCGAAAACACATCTGAAGGAATTAATCATCGATTTTGCACTGCAATTTGGTAAAAAAAAAAGGGGGCAAGAATCGGGCAGAGGGGTGAGACAGGTCAAGAGCGAGAGAAAGAGAGTGAGCGAGAGAAAGAAAGAAGAGAATTAACAGTGACAGACTGCCAGCTTTCTTTAATGAGAACGGCTTAATTGTTTGGTTAGCAGGGATGTCACATCTAAAGTGACAGGCTGTGTGAGTGGCAGAGTAAATATTAATACAAGATCTCTGGGATTTTCATTAGCCTTTCTTTCTTTCTTTCTTTCTTAATGTTGCACTTTCCATAAATAACAAGCAACACTGCAGTGTCGGGCAGACAGTATAGTTCTTTTAAATGCATTTTACATGTGTGTAGTTGTGCTTTCCATTGTGCTCGTCTTGTCGTCGCTCGTGCCTGGTTACCATAGTCACTAGATTTAATCTAACAAAGCATGAACGCCTCACAAAGAAAAGCTTCATTGAGTCTGTGTGGTTAATCAGCAGTGCTTTGCCCTCCCTGACAATAAGTGAGGACTCTTGCAGATCTAGAAACTATATTTTGCACAAAAACTAACCCTATTTGTACGACCATTCATCTTTTTCCCATTCTCATGTAAATTAAGTACATTTCTTCTTTCAATCTCTAACATTTGATTCTCATTTTTAAGACAGTAAAAAATACTGCAATAAAATATTTTTTTTAAATATATTTTTTTTTACTTACTTTTTACTTAATGCTCCTATTTGCTTTATTTCTCAAAGCAAAAAATATTTTCTTATTTCTTTAGTTTGATTTGTGGGTGTAGTATGACTTGGTCATATGAGATTCACCAGTACTGGGATTATTGAGTGACTTCTATAAATCTATATCTGCATCCATGATGAACATCCGTGTCAGTATCTGTTGTTTAGTATGCGAGAAGTGATGCCCCGTACGCAAGGCTGGCACAGTGCGTTCCTATAGAGAGAAAAAGAGTGAGAATGAAAGTGCGGGTAATCTCATTAACTCATTGTTATGAGTAAAGGCCTGCAATCATGTTTAACTGGCCTGCAGGGAATCATGAAAACTACATAAAGCTCACTCCACCTTGATCATTACAGTACACACCTTACCAGTGCACACAAACCAGTGCTGCCTGTCCATACATGTTTTATATTAAGGACCAAATACTTGTTTTCCAGAGGGCAGAGTGCATTACTAACATACTAAAGCACTAAACCTCTTGAGGCAATGTGTTACGGTGATTTTGCTCTGCTTCATGCTGAACAAAACCCTTTGACTGTGGTAAATTCACTTAGAGCCAGAACTATCCATTTTATAAAAAATTGAGAGGCACCATATTAGAATTCTTCACTATTTTGTAAATAGATAAATAAATAAAAATAATAAATCACACTAAATTAGACAATTTGTCATTTTAAAGGACTAGTTTATCCAAAAAATTTAAATCTGCTGAAAATGTGCTTACCCTGAGGCCATCCAAGATTAGTTTTCTTCATTGGAACATAGCATTACTTGCTCACCAATGGATCGTTTCCAGTGAATATGTACCGTCAGAATGAGAGTCCAAACAGCTAATAAAAACATTACAATAATCCACAAGTAATCTACATAACTGTAGTGAATTAATGTCTTGTGAAGCGAAAAAGTACTTGTTTGTATTAAAAAAAAATCCACCGACATATTTGTTTAGAACTGTTTTGGACTGTTTTCGCTTTTAAATAATCTCCAGATTCAGAAGAGACAACTTTTTCCACTGGAGAAGCAATATTATAGATGGAGGTTTGATGTTTTGATCAGCTGCTTGAACTCTCATTCTGACGGCACCCATTCACTGCAGAGGATCCATTGGCGAGCAAGTAATGCAATGCTAAATTTCTCTAAATATGTTCCAATGAAGAAACTAATTTTAGTGAGTGAGTAATCTAAATGTAAAAATGCAAGAAATTAGCATGTACAGTTAAATATACAGTATCAGCTAAGACTCTAATAACGATTATTAAGGTTAAGTTGCTGCTTAGTTTGACAATGTACTTTTTTAATGACCTTTTGGAGGAATTTCACTTAATTGACCATATATTTATTGTACCGATTGAAATATATAAATAGAGGAAATGACAATATTGACAGATACCAAAATAATAATATTGTATAATATGCTACCGATATGTCTTGCATTCCAAATATCACAGTATTCTATAAGTATGCATTAGCTGCAAATGCTACAAATCCTTGTGAACAGCTCATCTGAGTGTGTGTTGTGATTGGTATTATGTCTCAGGCGTTGTACAAATATGGGGTCGCAGCTTGTTTTCATTTCCCAGGCTCACACGGTCAACACAGTCCTCAAAGCCTGAGACAGAAGGTAAACAGGCGGACAAAAGGACGGCTCCTGTTCCCACGGTGACCTTTGAGACCCCAGATTTGTTGTAGTAGTGTCTGTGTTAACCTGGTATGAATGGCGCCATCAGGGCAGCATCTCTATCCTCCTTTATATGCCTAGCCATTCTCATGCAGTTGTTTTTCTCTTTTTCTCTCTTAGGTGGTTGTTCCCACACGGGTTGGTCAAATGTATGTGTATGACACGGGGAAAAATGAACAGGATGAGTATGACATCCCCAGACACCTCCCACCCTCCCAGGATATCTATGACGTGCCGCCCACCCGCTCCCAGTACAGTCAACAGGTAAAGAATTCATCTGAACAGAGGCATCACATGGCCCTGTGTGCACTGATTATGTTATTGGGTTGAGTTTCATATGCACTTTAATGTCCATGTGAAGGTCGTTACACTGACCTAAAGGTCATTTGATATCTAGTCATTTGTGAATGAGCCAGTAATTCTTTCTTTCTTTCTTTCTTTCTTTCTTTCTTTCTTTCTTTCTTTCTTTCTTTCTTTCTTTCTTTCTTTCTTTCTTTCTTTCTTTCTTTCTCACTCATACCTTTTAATTTCTTTCATTCTTCCTTTATCTTCCTTAATGTTTTCATTTTCCTTTTGTTTTTTCACTGACCTTTGCTTTCTTTTGCTGACTCTTTTGATTTATCTAACTTTTTTGTTCTTTTATTTTCAGTTTTGCTTTCTTTTACTTTGTTTTTGATCTTTCCATTCACTTTTCAATGATTTTTCCTTTCACACTTCCTTTTGCTTAAATTTTTATTTCATTTCCTTGTCTTTTGTTTTTCATTTTTGTGCTATTTTTCCTGTTTCTTACACACTCTTTTACTTTCATTTGTCCTTGCTTTCATCCTCTGTCTTTCCATCTTTCATTCAATTTCAGTCTTTTGCTGGCTCTTTCATTCCCTCTCTTTATTCCCGCATCCTTACATTCCTGTTGGCTCAATGATTGAATGCTTATTTTTAGAGGAGGTCATGCATTACTTGCAGTAAAAGTAGATATTTCAGTGTCTGGAGGCATTCCAAAAAGAAGGTCGGCACTGTATGTGTGAGTGAAGCATCCCTTTATGTGCACGTGTGTGTGTATTGTGTGTGTAGGGAATGTGCTGTCACTGAGATCAGTCCTTGAGTGCAGCACACACACATACACACACACACTAGAGCAGAGAGAGACAGACAAAGCCTGGCTCACGGCAAAGGCCATGAAATTCCAACACATAGGGAGCCTGCAGCACAGCCATACAGAAAGAATAAGAGAAACGTGGATGATGGGAAAGACCTGAGCATATTCTGTGAATGACAGAGGACTGGACTAAACAAGGCAGATGAGACGAGGCACATCACACATCATTTTGAGTGCTAAAAAACAACAGCATCACCAGTAGAAATGTACAAATACAAATGTGTTAAACTACCATAAAAAAGACACTGGATGGAATTCAAAAAGAATGAATGTGGCAGCTGATAGCATTGTTTATTTACACATGCAGTTTGCATTATTTTAGCACTTGTTTCACTCAATCATAGCATCATCTAATTCATTAGTCTCATTTATTGAATCAAGCTAATGTAAGAAATGATAGCCCAAACACAAACATTTTTATACAATGAATACAATTTTTTGTTGACAGATTTTGGAATGCTAAGTTATGGAGGATGTTACCATATATTAAATCTTAGGGAAAAGAAAAAGGTATTTAAGTTATTCAGGATTTAATTATGCAGCACTGTTCCAGAATAGTTAGAATCTCCTTAATCTGGTTCATCAGAGGTTAGTGAATAGATTTCAGGTTTTTACACCAAAAGAACGTGCACCGACTGTTAAAAAAATCCTACATATATCATACTGACCAAAAATGCTGCAAGCCAAACCACTTCCACCTCAAAATCGCTCCAAATGTTCATTGGAACAAATCAGCATCTCTCAGATTACAGCGATACAGAGGAAAAAAGCACGGTTGTTTAATCAAATGGAGCTGGCACAGCGGCTGCTGGATGTTCAGTGAGAGGTTTTGGTATTCATGGGTTCTTCTGCCTTAGTCTCTGACTGCAGGCTCTCCTGGGGGCGCACAGCAGATTGAGAGCCATTGTTTGGCCAGCATTAGAAATGCTAATGGTGTTTGTGTAAGAATGTGTGGGATTGGTGCAGTACTGATAGAAGTGTAGAGTAGACATTAATTCAGAAGTCCCTAATACACATTAAAGGCATACAGTATATAAGGATTCTTCTGTAGGAAATGATTGTTGTTACTAAAGGTACAGATGGTTTAAATGGATGTTTGACAGCTGCGTAGCATCCTTATCTTGGAGAAGTAATACATGGCGATGAGTTTCTGTTATAAACAAAAATTACTGCTACAAGCAGGCGTTTGCTGTACAATCATCTGAAGTCTGTGTCTAAGATGCTTTTGTAATATACATTTTCTGTCATTACAATCCTTAGATGGCAGTTTGTGAACCACTGGTTTAAATTATTAATGCATAAGTAATTAAACTAAAATGTACTATTGAAATTTACCAGTCAGTAAATGTGTGTGACACTTACTCTATCTCAGACAAGATTAAACTTCATCTTAATCCAAATCCCATTGACCTCATTTCACCCATATCAGATGCAGTAGTGGAAAAATCACACTTTTACTGCTAGCACTATCAAACGTTCATTAGGTTTTAATCCTTTACTAACATTCAAGCACTGTGAGTCTGTGTATGTGTGTGTGTGTGGTTGTTTTTTCATGTTTGTACCAGCTGAGCTGCAGGCATTATTTTATATTTATATCAGTTGGCACAGTTTTGACAGAGCATTGGGACAGGAAGTAACACTTCATTTATAGCAATTTCTGAAACTCGAGAGTCAATGCTGTTTTTGTTGTGTTGCGAATGCATGCATAACTGTGTGTGTGGGTTTACTTAACTATACATCTGGGGGCACCCAAAATAAAATATATACATTTATTCTTAAAATAATCTAGGGTTCCTTGGTGGGTAGGGTTAGTCTCTAATTGAATTTTTTAAATATATAAAACTAAAGAAGAACAGTACATGATATTTCAATGCTGGGAGGTTTATTTTTTTACTATACCTTTGGGTCAAATTTATCATACATTAACATAAATGGATATATGTCTTTATAAAATATCTGAATTCTGCTACCATTCAAATGTTTGGGGGAATTAAGAATTTTTTTTTTACAACTATTTATTCAACATGGACAAATTAAATTCATCAAAAGTGAGATGAAAAGCATTTATAATGTTACAAAAGATTTATATAAAAAGTGCTGTTGTTTTGGACTTTCTATTAATCAAAACAATGGAAATAATGTATCATAGTTTGCACAAAAATATTCATCAGTTCAGCTGAATGATCATGCGACAGTAAAGACTACAGTGCTGAAAACTTTGATTTGCCAGAATAGGAATAAATTGCATTTTAAAATATATTAAAATAGAAAATAGTTATTTTTTAAATTGCAACAATATTTCAAAATATTTGCATTTCTTTTTTAATTACATTTTTATTTTTCAAATAAATGCAGCCTTGGTGTACATAAAATACACTATGTATAATATGTTATAGTGACATTAATCAATAAAACTATGACAGTACAGAGTAGTTTTCCACGGGACAACATAGCTGGTGACTTCTATAATATTTCACACAATGTGATCTTTGTCCTTAAAATGATCATTTTTGTGAAGACATGGAGGTTTTTTTTTTTTTAGTTCTGCATACCTCTGCTTAAGGCTCTCCACAAAAAACTCCTTTACTATCACGCATGTTCAATGTCTTAACTTGACCACAGAGCCACTGGACAGGTAGCAAAGAAAGAGAGAGGTTGTGGGTGAAGGTGGAGGTCGGCATCTCTGCAGCACTGCTGATTTACTCCAGCTGTCCTGTCTTAGGTCGTGTTCCCCATTCATCCAGTTCCCACAATCCCAATTCTTCTCCAACATGCAAGAGAAAACAAGGGTGGAAGGAAAAGAGGGAAAAAGACAAAAAAGGACAAAGAATGTGGGAGAAAATAGAAAGGAATGTAACATAAATAGATTATTTTCAACTAACACAAGTTTCGATTTATTTAGTATCCCTAACCCTATTTTTATGAAATAGCTATTTTCTTTACAGGCCAGATCTACTTATAGCTGCAGATCTATGTTTTGAATGTGTATTTATTTCAATTATTTACTGTACCTTATTAAAACTAGCAAATGAGTTTGATGTCTTTTTGACCCTGTTTCTCTCTGGGTCACAGGTTTATGACACTCCTCCCATGGCTATGAAAGGCCCACCCAGTAGAGATGGTCAGGAGATCTATGACACTCCACCTAGTGTGGACATGAGCCAGCGCCACTACCAACAAACGGTAACACTCCATACAGGACTGACAAAAATCAATCACACTCTGGTTTTATTTACACCTTTGATCGGCACATTAATGGGGGTTAAAGAGATCTGTATTTCCTGAAACAAATCAACACTGATGGTCTCACGATGATGAAATACAATAGAATAGGATCTGTAAGCGATTTACGTTACTTGGAACACCTTCAAACTGTGTTCAAAGATCCTAAGCAAAGAATAAATGTGTGTAACTTTAAACTGATATCTAGAAGTGCAATATATTTGGGTTCCATATAGACCCTTTTCACATTTAAGGGGTTTTCAGAAGCAGAAGTCATTAGTTTGGTAAACTCCTTTATTACTGAAGGGAAGCTTCAAAAAAAAAAAAATATATATATATATATATATATATATATAATTTTTTTTTTTTAATATCAGCTCTAATAGCAAAGAAGAAGTCCACAGTAGTGTGTATATGACTTTCCTAAAGAAAGAAAAAAAGTATTGAAGGATTGATTATGCAGATTAGAAGTGACAAAGATGTCAAATATGCCATTAGCATTATCAGGTTTCCTGTATTTTGATATCAAGGTAATAAAACATAAAGTATAGTGATATAAATGTGTATAGATAAAAAAAAAGTGTCTATTGGTTATCATCCAACTTTAGACATTTTAATTTCCTCTATTTTGTACTAAAGTACAAAGTATTCCAAATGTTTATATCTAAGGGATGAAGTTGTGAATATCAGAAGAAAAGCCCAAAAGAAGTAAGATATAAGTAGAATACAAGGAGAGGGGGAAAGAAACAGAAGAAAGAAGGAGAAGAAAAAGTAAAGGTTAAAGGCAAGAGTAGAAAAGAAGGTAAGAATCAGAGTAGGCATATATATATGGTTAGACAAAGTTTCCACACCTTTAGAATAAATATAGCAAAAAAAAAAAAAAAAAACACTTTTAAATATCATATTTTACATTATCCAAAAAGTTTCTAAAAAAAAAAAGAACATCTAGTACCGTTAATGACTAATTATGAAAAAAAATAATATATATATTACTCGGGCAGTGAATATACATAAAAAAAGAGTAACAGTATTTGAATATTAATATATGATGAGGATTAATATAAGCATAAACACACACAAAATAAATAAATCATTCATAAATGAATACATGGATATGAAAATCAAGGAAAACAGAACAACATTTATTGTTTGGATAAAAGCTTACTTTAAGTTGATCTATTAAAACACTAATAATTTAATATCACTGTTAAATGTCTTTAGCAAATGTCAAAATGCATATCCATTTTTAATATTTGACTATTTATTAAACATAATATTATAATTAAATTCATTTTATCATTTAAAATGGTTGTATTGGTATTATAGTATTGGCCAGATTTTGAATATATGTACATCCCTAATGAGTTCAGTTATGATCATACAAGGCTAGTTTTGGTAAACACATTATTTCTCTTTACAGGTATATGACATTCCTCCATCTGTCAGCAAAGATGTTCCAGATGGTCCAATCAGGGAGGAAACCTACGACGTTCCTCCTCACTTTGCCAAGATGACGAGTCTGGAGAATCACAACCAGGCCTATCTATCTCAGATCCCAGGAGGTCCCGAGCCTCCCATACCAGAGGATGTCTATGATGTTCCTCCTCCTCAACTAATTGGAAAACGACAGCTTGAGGGCCAGGAGATCTACGACATCCCTGCCAGCCTGCGAAAGGGCAGCCCACAGGACCACCATCCTGCAGATGTGTATGACTTCCCCCGCGAGCGACCAGCGGGCGAAGAATCGGGCGACTATGTGTACGATGTGCCTCCGCAGGTGGTGCGTGACGCAGCGGCCAGCGAGGAGCTCACTGTGAGCTTCAAACGCCTGTCTGCTTCCAGCACGGGAAGCACCCGCAGCAACCTCTCAACGTCCTCTTTAGACATGGTGCCAGTACGGGATTCTTCCGGGCCCGGCCGCCTGCTGCTCCTTGATCTAGACCAGGCCATGGAGCGACTGTCCCGTCAACAACAGGCCGTGGAGAGCTCAGTGTCCCTCCTCATGTCATTCATCAGTGGGAACTGGCGCAGCCCCACTCAGATGGAGTCCAACCTCCCTGCCATCCGGCAGGCTGTGGACCGCATACGTGTGGCTGTCAGGGACCTGCTGGAGTTCGCCAGAGGGGCCGTAGCCAACGCCACCCAGGCCACCGACCGTACACTGCAGACCAAGCTCAGTAAACAGGTGCAGAAGATGGAGGAGGCCTTCCAAGGTCTGGTGAGGTACAGTCAGGCGCTGGACTCCTTGGGCTGGTCCCCAGCGGCTCTGATTGCACCTTCTACAGGCACCGGCGGGGACGACCTAGACCGGCTGGTCATGTGTGCTCGTGGCGTGCCCGACGACACCAAACAGTTAGCATCGTTTCTTCATGGCAATGCCTCTTTGCTCTTCAAACGGACAAACAAACAGCAGCAACTGCCATTGCCGCCTGTCCCTCATACTGGTGACGTGCTGGGTCAGCTGACGAACAACAACAACATCTCAACCTATCAGACAGGCACACCCGAACGGCCTAACATCCAGTCCCGCCCATTACCCTCCCCTCCCAAGTTCTCAGCTGAGGAAGAGACTCCAGACAGGCCGTACGAGACGACAGAGGAGGGTTGGATGGAGGATTACGACTATGTCCATTTACAGGTACACTAAATATAAAGTTATTAGCTTTTGAGAACAGTATCCAGGTGTATGTTCTCTGTCACTGCTATAAAGAGTGGACTACATGCATCCCATGCAATCCCCAATGTGTCAAGCCTCAGGCCTTTTCATCAATCACTACGTATGATTGCATGTGCAGACCTGGTTTTCCTGTAAGCCCACATACATCTTCCTTTAGCACAAGCTGTTGCACATCTGCTGTGTGGTTCTGTCAAAACTTCCAGTGAAACTGAGCAGATCAGATGAATTCTGTTCAGTCACACAGAGATTCCTTCATCTTTCAGTCAGGTCATGCATATGTTTTTTTTTCATTAGCAGTCCTGGCTTATTTGGGGCCCTAGGCGAAACAGGAAAATATATATAAAAAAAAAAAGAAAAGAAAAGAAAAAACCTGCTTAGTTTATACAATATTGCAATGCAAACAGACCTTGGTGTATAGTTTATTTTTTATATATTTTATTTATTATATATAATTGTTTGTATATATCATTGTATGATTTATTGTTAATGTTATAATTTTCATTATAAAATCATGCTATATAATATATTATATAGTATTTATATTATTTTTTTATAGTTTTGTGAAAGCTATGACCATATTTGGTCTTTTCTACCACAGTGTTTTAGACAAACACTTTTTTTACCTACAATAATTGTGCAATTTAATTATCAGAGAGATATATTTAAGTTGCATTAAAAATCATTTTAGCTGATAAACCAGAAAGGGCATGTTTAAATTGGCATAGGATTTCTGATATTTTCTAATATTTTCCACAGCTGAAAATGTGTTGAGTTTCACAGTGATATTACACTGCCACCTGGTGGACTAAATTGACATTTTTCAGTGCACATTAATTTAATTGAAAGAACTCGATGGATGGGGATTACATTTTTATTTTAAAACAGTGGGAACAGTTGTATGTTGGTTGTGGCTTCATCAAAATTATTTGCTTATGCAAAAGTAATTTAACCTGATCTTGCACTTTTTCGCTTGAAAGTTGTGACTTATATTTTTAACATACATTACAATTGTCTACCCACCTATCCATAGACAGTAATCTATTTATTCATTACAAAACTTATTTTCATTTTCTATTTTAGGGCAAAGAAGAGTTTGAAAAGAACCAAAGACAGCTGTTAGAAAAAGGGAGCATCAAACACAATAAGACTGTGCTGGAACAGCAACAGGTATATGAGAATAAAACACCTTATTCACAACACTCTCTACAAAGTGACAAAATATAATTTTTTGAGGGAGTTTAACGATTTAGAAAGTTCCCCTAATAAAATAGCACAAATAAATGTATTTATCACAGAACACAAAACATTAAAGCCTTCAAATATGCCCAGCATCATGGTATTTGTACAAAATAATTTACATTTTTCATAAATTTGTAAATCATGAATCATAAATTTTAATATAATTTTTTATTTATTTATATACTTCATGATGCCTTTCAAAGTCACATGTAGGTGTGCATTATCCACAAAAGAATTGAGTCTTATATAAATACATATGTAAACAAACATGTAATGCTTTTTACAACAGTATTTTTTGTTTATCTTTTAAATACGGTATTACTCACTCATGTCCCCCAACAGCTGAAGCAGTTTGAGCGACTGGAGCAGGAGGTCTCCCGACCAATCAACAATGACATTTCGGCCTGGACTCCGCCCTCTCACTACCCTCAGACTCCACGCAGTAAGCTGTGCACGGGCGACCGGCAGCTGCTGCTCTTTTACATGGAGCAGTGCGAGGCCAACATCACCACGCTCACCAATGCCATCGACGCCTTCTACTCCTCCATCAACAACAACCAGCCGCCCAAAATCTTCGTCGCCCACAGCAAATTCGTCATCCTCAGCGCTCACAAGCTCGTCTTCATCGGAGACACGCTCTCCAGGCAAGCCAAGTCGCCCGAGGTTCGCACAAGAGTGGCTCAGCACAGCAACACACTATGCGAAAAGCTCAAAGACATTGTGGTCAGCACCAAGACAGCAGCCCTGCAGTACCCCTCACCAGGGGCTGCGAGAGACATGACAGAGAGGGTGCGGGAGCTCGCTGGCTGCACCCAGCAGTTCCGCATGGCGCTCAGTCAGCTACTGGCCATATGAGTGCAGGGGTGAATGTGCCCCGGGACAGTCCAGGCACAGAGCCTGTTTTAAACTCACTGGACAAATGTACCCTGTGCCACAAGCTTTTTATCTCCACAAAGGACAAACTGATGAATGGGCAGAGCCATTGGTTGTAAATGAATCATTGTAAATATTTAAGTTGTTGTATGCTGGGGACAAATGCAGACGGTTGAGGAACACGAGAAGGACAGTATCTAAAGAGTAGATTTAAGACATTATGCATTATTATTATAGCTAAACTGTAATTACTGCTCTGATTATTATAACTGTCATTATTATTATGAGATACTGACTAAAGGTGTTTAAGGTTTTAAACGTGTATGTACAGTAGAAGTGCAACCATTTCCACAGAAGATCTACAAAGGAGGCTTTTTTTAATGAACTGTGCCTGTTGGAAGCAATTGACTTACTTTATCCTTTTGCTGTTGCTGTAATTCAAAGAGGCTAATTACAAAGCATTCTGGGAGTGAGCCTATTGGCAGACAAGAGACATTCTTATTTACAGTGAAAGTCTTATTTACACATATTAACAATGCAAAGCAACAAAAAGCGGTGAAGAACACATCATCCAACTTGGACTACTTTTGACATTTTTGCTAAAAGTTCATGAAATATTCCCTGCCTGTAAACTCTCAAATGCCTGCTCATGGCTGCGCCTCTCTGGCATGTTTTAGGCTAGTTTGATAACACATCATGTCATTATTTGAGATCTGATTATGCTCATTAGAAGAGCAAATATTTAGTCCTTCAGCGTCATTTGAACTACACTGTTGTGCCAATTCCTGCTGGACAGGTGCATTGTGGCAACAACATCCCGAGAGCCTTTGATTATATTCCTATCCTTTGTGTCGCAGATATCACACTTCATCCAACACAGACTGAGGCGGTTAGTGCACAAATATACTATATCCAGTACCAGCTTGTGTAAAACTTCCTCTTCCTCCATTGCATCCGTTTCTGAATGGAGACCTGAACCACAAGCCTCAATTTCTCACACCTTGTCTTCTAGCTCCCTGTTGGTTGTATTCTCAATTTAAGAATATGTCAGAAAAGTAGTTTAATGAAATTTATTAAACTTTTTAAGTACTGCAACATGTTGTTGTGCATATAGTCAAAATCCTTATCCAGTTGAAAAAAAAAAATAAGAAAGGAAAAAAGAAGCATTTAAGCCAAACGGTGACCTGATATATGTTGTACTGTTATTCTGTTCTCAAATCTGTGTTCAAGGTTTTGAATGATATTGACATATGTTACTGTAAATTGCATAACTGGAAATGTATGTTTAATATATTTTCATTAAAAAAAATTCCAGTCCATCTTGCTATTAATCATGTTTTGATTAGTGATACTTAATAAGTAAATTAAAAACATATCCATTTAATACATTTTCATACACTGCTCAAATAGTTCAATGTAATACAGATGTGAGTTGACAAAGCAAACTGATCTTCATGCCAATCACATGTCTGATACGCATCTGAAACTAAACCAAGTGGTCAACAACCAGACAACCATGCACAGTGTTTCCATTCCTGTTTCTGTTTAGAACCCAGTTAATGAAGCAAGAGTGTGCAGTGCCCCATTGTGCTTATGATTCCATTATGAAAACATAAGAACTATAATAAGTGGGACAGCATTTATAAAACACTATAGCTACAAATAAAGTATACTATTATTGCTGTAGAACAAGAGGAAGGAAACAGGCTGGAACATAACTGTATACTGTAGCTAAATGTGCATCCTCTATACTGCGTAGACATTCAAATAATATTGTTTACTTACTGTATACTGCTGTCACAAGCTACCAAATTCATTACAGGGTTGTTAAATTATTTAACATATTTTTCATCTTTCTAAAAATTGAAATGGCAATTTTTTTCAAAAACATGCACAAATGAAAGAAATTAAAAATCATTTAAATTATTGTAAATAAGACATATTATCCAGTACATTTATGATTATGGTAAGCATTTATTCGCTCACAGATGATCCTTTGGCAGATTAGATTTCAGAATTGCATTAACGCAGCTTTTTACAACAAAGACGTTTTTTTAAAAGAAAACTGATCACCAGATTAGCAGACAAGGTTTACAATTTATAAATAATTATTTGAATATGTAACTGTGGAACAAATATGGGTGGGGTCTACTTGGTACACTTTATGACATTTCTTGAAAAGAAAACATAAAGAAAAGGATTCAGACAGCAGTTTAATAAAGCCAGAGTCTTGATTAGATCACCATATACCTGGCGGAAGTAATTCAGTTGGGAATGAACATCTGGATGAGATGTTTTAGTCAGAGTTTTGACTATATCAATCACATTGATAATGTACACAGGAGTCCAAAAGAGAAAGAAAGCCACAACGATGCTGATCACAAGTCTCTTCTTGTAATTCCTAACGTTTGTCCCCTGGTTTCTGGGTTCCTGGTCCTGGTCCTGTGAAGAAGTTAGACTGGAGCTCTTGGCCTTTTGTCTCAACCCTTTGTCCAACCATAGATAACACGTCAACATTGTCACAAATGGAATGATAAACCCAACCAGGATCTCAAAAAGCAAAAGAGTCACTTCTACAGACTGCAACTCCATTTCCCTCTGACATCTTTCAAGTCCATTCTTGTCTTCGAGCCTATGAGTAAAAAGTACTGGCAGGGAAAAAGCAAAAGCTAGAAACCAGATGCCAATCAGCTGAAGGCGCCTGTGCCGTCTTTCCAGTCTTTGCAGTATCATTCTGTTAGTGACTCTTGACTTGATGACATTGTGATAGCGGTGGATGCTCATGGAGGTGACCGTCAGGACCCCAACATACAGACTACAGTGACCCAAAAAAAACAGGAACTGACAAAACCAAAGGCCAAGTTTCCATCCAAACAGTATTCCATACAGCACAAAAGGAGCCAAGCAAAGGGTCAAAGCATCAGAGACCGCAAGGTTCAGCACTAGTTTTAAGGTGAAGCTTGGATTTCTGTTCCACTCACGAGTAATGCTGATGATTACCACAATGTTGCTTGGCAAACCAACCAAACAGCACAGACCCAGAACTACAGCCGGAGCGATGTTCTTTGAACCCACGACAGTGCTGTTAGATGTGGAATTGAAGCCTAATCCTTGCTCCATCATCAATATTGTTGTTGTCTGGAAAATGCAGAACCTTCTGTCATTAGAAATGAAATAAATGTGCTATGACTGTTTGAAGAACAGAGGCTATGTTGACTCCTCCCACATCTACAACTGAAGCCACAGCTTTGCTTTCACTTCTGACGAACAAGGTTACATTTTACGCAAAGGTAAAAAAAATAAAAATAATTAAAGCTCCCATCTAACTGGCTATATATAATGTATTTATACCTTAACCTTTCCACCGAGTTCTAACAAGATGTGATGATGAGGTTCTACTGACAAACAATTTGTCCACACCAGACTCGGCACAGAAGTGTAAAGGAGAGGAGAGATCAGGAGAGTAAATGTTGAAATGAAGTGCTGCTTAAGGTGTTTTTTTTAGTAAAGGGAAATACCTTTTAAAGTTTGTTGAGTAGTTCTATTTTTGACATTTAAAAGAGATTATGTTATGTTGATTTTTGAGGTTACCGTTAGGCTGAAGTGTAGACCTTGTGGTTTGGCTATGGTTACATTTCACTAAAACGATGTTCTAGGTAAGTTGTAACTGTGTTGATGTCTGAAATGATAACTTTTTTACTTGCATGCAAAGGTTAGTGAATATGAGCAAGTGTTATGTTGTCTATTGATTCTTATATAAATCAATAAAATGAATCAGCTTGAGAGCATGCACATTATTTATATGGTCATCATTTCTAACTTTCACAATCAAATGATCATGGAACATTCATGTGTGTTTATGACAGCTACTGACAGCCTAAAAACAAGCTAGCTCATTCAACACAAAGGTAACCAAAAAGTGTTTTATATTCTATAAACTCTTTTAAATATTCAAAATACCGAAACATTAAACAATTAAACTCTAATAAGTCTTTCAATTCTCGTGAAAATGCAGAAAACTCACACATCTCTGTAGTTTGCTCAATTTACTTTGCTAACAAAACTTATGTTAAGTTTTTTACTCGGTTGTCATTTGCACTCAATTTTATTACGTTAAATGAAATTACATTTGTTAAATGTTAAGTTAACTTAAACCCTTTGTGTTGGGGCTACATGAATCATTTACGACCGAAACTGGGCAGTGGATTTCTAGTTCCCAGCATAGGGATAGATCAGGAGAGTAAATGTTGAAATTAAGTGCTGTTCAACATGTGTCTTAGTAAAGGGAAAGACTAGTGCTTTGTTGCTCAGTTACATTTAACATTTAAAAGAGTTTGCTACGTAGATTTTTGAGGTTACCGTTATGTGATGGGTAGACCTTGTGGTTAGGCTTAGGTTGCAAAGAATAAAACGTTGCTGCACTACATGAGCTGCAACTGTTCTAATGTTAGTGAAGACAACGGTTCTATTTGCATACTTACTCAGACAGGATAAATAAATAGCTTTGGCGGAACAGAGAAGACATCGACAGCGTGTCGACACACAGAAAACAGCAGGTAACCTTTGATACAAAACAAAGTCTTAACTTAAATTCTGTTGATTTAATGATGAGATTGAATCAATACATGCGGTTTTGTCGTGTTTTAATGTGGTATCATCTATAATAACACAAAATCCACGTCATGTATCATGTGATCGTTCATTAAGATTTTCAACCACGCAAAGATGTCAATAAAACAGCTTATGAATAATATCATGAAACTTCAGAAGAGTTACTCGATGTCCACACAGGATGTTAGTTATCTGGAAAAAGAATAAGTAGCATTTAGAAAAAAAAAATTATAATAAAAAATAAATAAAGTAATATATATATATATATATATATATATATATATATTTTTTTTTTACATTTATCATTAAAATGATGTTATTAGAACGTTATTGTATGTATATATATATATATATATATATATATATATATATATATATATATATATATAATGCAATTGTATACAAATCAGTTTACAGTATGTTTTACTTTAAAACATTATTTAAGAGATCTTTTTTTCCTAGAGAAAAATTGCATGTACTGTTAAATAGTGTTAGTCCATGAAAAGCATGTGCTCAATGTCAACTCTAAACCACGTTAGAACAATGCGAAAATGTGAATATAGTCTAAAAAAGAGGGTTGTTCAGAAGTTATTTACACATCACCTACTAACATTTATATTTAGAAGCATCACCTGATATATAGGCTATCCAGATGAGTCAATACTGAATCCATTGAATTGAGATTGGAATCAAATCGCAAGCTTATGTATCAAAGTTGTGAAATTATGTCTCAGGCCTAAATAAAAGTAGCAGTCTCAGGGTTGGTATATGCTGTCGTAAAAGCCATCTGCTCCTATTATTTCAGCTTATTTTTTAGTAAATCTTTTTAACTAAGAAATTTGTATATCGAAAAATGTACCCATGATGCTGAAGAGAACATTCCACCATCAGTCTTGACAAGCAAATTAAAGAACTCTGCAGGGCATGCTCAACTCCCATGAAGTATTGCAAAGTACATAAGCTAGTCTCGCTATGCTGTCAAAATGCACTATATAAAGCATTGCAGTGTACTACGGTGAAAGCAGCTGACCAGTCAGAATCAAGTATTCCTGCAAGCCATGCAATACACCTTTTTTTAGGAGCAAGTTTTAACATGAATGTGAAAGCAATGTCAAAAAACAAAGTTAATGCTGCTTGATGTCACATGATAGTATTTGTTATATTATTTTAATGTACTGTCATAACCACTGGTGTCTAGGACAGTAGTTTTAGGGTCTACTGCACTTTTTTAATCTTACTTATTTAACCATAGCAGCTTATGAATTTGAAGTCTGGCACTTATGCAGAAAAGGGTTTGCTTCCATATTGAAAAATAAGGTGAATTATAAAATATTAAATATCAAAATCACTTAAGTTATAATCTAAATATATAAAATGAAACCATTTGCATTGTTCAATCCTTGTTCAATTTGCAATTTGCAATTTCCTTTTGTGGTTTTAACACATATTTCTCTTCCGTTCTTTTGCTGACTAATATAGCACCTCGTGCAAACTGAAGACATTTACTTCGTGCTTTTATTTTTTTTTTTTTTTTTATCTACGACCATCTAATAACCACACTTGCAGATGTTCTTAGTTTTAATATAGCATTTCTGGTAAGCATTACATGCAACATATCCAGTTTAAACCAGATAACCAACCCTTAACCCCTTTAAACAATGTAAACAAAAATTATAGATATATAAGAATACAAATATGGGTTTGGGGAAACCCTGGCTTACATTATCAGTTGAAACAGTTCTGACTGTTACCAAAGAACAAAAAAAAAAAAAAAAAAACTGCAACCAGATGAACATTTCCATCTGTTTAATAACACTTACAGCAATCAAATAAAATGCAATTATGTATAATACTGATATTTACAACACCCAATTCATGTTAATAAATATGATCATGTTTCTGTATAAAATGCATGACACAGGAAGCTGTTAAATAGTGTGAGTCCACCAAAAGCATGTGCTCATCTACTGTAAACTATGTAAGAACATTTTTAATCCACAGTCTAAAAAAATATGGTTCTTCAAAAGGTTTTTTTTTTTTTTTACATTGCGAAGCTTACATACTGCCTATTTGTTTTTCTACTTTTGGCCTTCATACACATAAATGTTTTATATAGATGTAGGAGACACACTGTAACTCTAACCTCACTCATCGCACCCAACGTCATCATCTGCAGTGAGAAACTGCCACTCAGAATATATACATAATAATGAAAAAGTCTTCATTACTATATCCTCTTTCTATTTTGTGTTTTACTACAGGCTACAAGATATTATAAGACAAGGCAGATAGAGAGGTAAAAACAATATTAATGAATACAATTATAAAACACTGTGAAGCATGGTTCTTTATAGAACTTTATAAAAAAGGTTCTGCTACTATTACAAGCCAAAATCAAATTTTGGTAGTTTAGAACAATTTCTTATTTTTTTTTTGGTGCGTGTTGTCTTTAAAGCATATATTTGACTAAAAATAAATTATTGAATCAGAAATTTTGAATTATCTCTTTCTGAAATATTTCATTAGATTCGCTGAAGAGATGGCATAGAGAAAAGGATTCAGACAGCAGTTTAGCAAAGCCAGAGTCTTGCTTGTATCACCATATACTTCGCGGAAGGACTTCAGTTGGGAATGAACATCTGGATGAGATGTTTTAGTCAGAGTTTTGACTATATCAATCACATTGATAATGTGCACAGGAGTCCAAAACAGAAAGAAAGCCACAACGATGCTGATCACAAGTCTTTTCTTGTAAGTCCTAACGTTTGTCCCCTGGTTTCTGGGTTCCTGGTCCTGTGGAGCTCTAGTTAGACTGGAGCTCTTGGCCTTTTGTCTCAACCCTTTGTCCAACCATAGATAACACATCAACATTGTCACAAATGGAATGATAAACCCAACCAGGATCTCAAAAAGCAAAAGAGTCACTTCTACAGACTGCGACTCCATTTTCCTCTGACATCTTTTAAGTCCATCCTTGTCTTCGAGTCCTTGGGTAAAAAGTACTGGCAGGGAAAAAGCAAAAGCTAGAAACCAGATGCCAATCAGCTGAAGGCGCCTGTGCCGTCTTTCCAGTCTTTGCAGTATCATTCTGTTAGTGACTCTTGACTTGATGACATTGTGATAGCGGTGGATGCTCATGGAGGTGACCGTCAGGACCCCAACATACAGACTACAGTGACCCAAAAAAAACAGGAACTGACAAAACCAAAGGCCAAGTTTCCATCCAAACAGTATTCCATACAGCACAAAAGGAGCCAAGCAAAGGGTCAAAGCATCAGAGACCGCAAGGTTTAGCATTAGTTTTAAGATAAAGCTCAGGTTTCTGTTCCACTCACGAGCAATGATGAGTATTACCGCAATGTTGCTTGGCAAACCAACCAAACAGCACAAACCCAGAACTACAGCAGGAGCGATCTTCTCTGAACCCATGGAAGTGCTGTTAGATGTGGAATTGAAGCCTATGTTGAGCTCCATCATGATCAAAAATATTTTTTAATCTCAAATTTTAGAAACCAAATTTATGAGTTACTGAAACAACCCCTCCCACAAAACGACATATGTGAAATGGCATGCTTACCTATAGCTGGAAACAAAAAAACAAAGACCACATATCATTGTCACAAGAACAGGTTTTAGCAGCACTTGCATTAATAAATAATTAGCAATATGACAACAGTAAATCATATGATAAAAGATCAGTAACTAGTGCACAAACAAATATGAACATTTTATGGAAACATTTTAAATTTCAAGTATGACCAGTGTTTTATAACAAGCTTCTCAGTAAGTTAGAATGTATTGGAAAAGTTCGTTTATTTCAGTAATTCAGGTCAAATTCTGAAACTCGTGTATTACATAAATTCAATGCACACAGACTGAAGTAGTCTAAGTCTTTGGTTCTTTTAATTGTGATGATTTTGGCTCACATTTAACAAAAACCCACCAATTCACGATCTCAACAAATTAGAATAAGATGAAATGCCAATTAGCTAATCAACTCAAAACACCTGCAAACTGGTTTCCTGAGCCTTCAAAATGGTCTCTGACAATCATTGACGCCCTTGACAAGGAGTGTAAGTCACAAAAATGAAATGCCAATAAGCTGGCTGTTCACAGAGTGCTGTATCCAAGCATGTTAACAGAAAGTTGAGTGGAAGAAAAAAGTGTGGAAGAATAAGATGCACAACCAACCGAGAGAACCGCAGCCTTACGATGATTGTCAAGCAAACTGGATTCAAGAATTTTAGAGAACTTCACGAGGAATGGACTGAGGCTGGGGTCAAGGCATCAAGAGTCACCACACACAGAAGTGTCAAGGAATTTGGCTACAGTTTTCGTATTTTTCTTGTTAAGCCACTCCTGAACCACAGACAACATCAGAGGAGTTTTACCTGGGCTAAGGAGAAAAAGAAATGGACTGTTGCCATTGGTCCAAAGTCCTTTTTTCAGATAATAGCAAGTTTTGTATTTCATTTGGAAACCAAGGTCCTAGAGTCTGGAGGAAGCGTGGAGAAGCTCATGTCCCAAGTTGCTTCAAGTCCAGTATTAAGTTTCCATAGTCTGTGATGATTTGGGGTGCAAATGTCATCTGGTGTTGGTCCATTGTGTTTTTTGAAAACCAAGGCCACTGTACCCGTTTACCAAGAAATTTTGGAGCACTTCACACTTCTTTATGCTGACCAGCTTTTTGAAGAGGCTGATTTAATTTTCCAGAAGGATTTGGCACCTGCCCACACTTACAAAAGCACCAAAAGTTGGTTAAATGACCATGGTGTGCTTGACTGGCCAGCAAACTCACCAGACCTGAGTACTGTCAAGAAGATGATGAGAGAAGAGAGTCTAATCAACGCAGAAGAGCTGAATGCCACTGTCAAAGAAACCTGGGCTTCCCTACCACCTCAGCAGTGCCACAAACTGATCACCTCCATGCCACGCCAAATTAAGGCAGTATTTAAAGCAAAAGGAGACCCTACCAAGTATTGAGTACATGTTCAATAAATTAAAATAATTTCCAGAAGGCCAACAATTCACTAAATGTTTTTATTGGTTTTATGAAGTATTTTAATTTGTTGAATTGGTGGGTTTTTGTTAAATGTGAGCCCAAATAATCACAATAAAAGAACCAAAGACTTACTTCAGTTGATGTGAATTGAATTTAATACATGAATTTCACAATTTAAGTTGAATTACTGAAATAAATGAAATTCTAATTTATTGAGAAGCACTTTGAGATAAAGACATATACAAATGACAACAAATAATGACATTTTTTATTTTGATTACTTTTGATTTATTGTGATGTTTTTATCATCGGTTTAAACTGTCACCATGATGGCATACATCGACTGCATCATTCATTGAAGGTTTCATTGGTTAGCAAAGGATGTAACGCTAAATTTCTCCAAATTTGTTCCAATGAAAAATAACTAACTCCTCTATACATTGAATGACCTGAGAGGGAGTTAATTTTATAATTTTGGTTGACAATTTTTCATTCACATTGTGCTTTATCTTGACTATGTAGCAAGCGTGGCTCTGCTAAACTCCAGGAAAGAGTGGGTTAAATTTATTTACAAGTTATGATTCATATCAGTCCATCCATTTAAATAGATTTTAGAGCAAAACAGTCTTAATTCCTAAGGTCAGAATAAGTGTGTAAAATGGTCTGTAAAACTAAATTAAGACAGTTTTTGGATAAAGAAACCCTGACTAATATTAACATATAGAGTACCATAATTAGCCATATTAGAATATAAATTACAAAAATTCAAATTCTTTTTTCATACACAGCAACAATAAATTATACAAACTGAAACCTGCAAAATATCCATGAGAACAATTTATTATAAAAAGCATAGACTAATATACAAGGTTTTTTTTAAGTCACTGAAACTTTTTTTTTTTCCAAAAGACACTGGGTTCACCATGTAGTCAAACTTAAAAATGTAGTTACTCGATGACAAAGTTCAATAACAAAGATTTTCAATGTATCTATAAATGAGAAAAAAAAAATGCACACATTCCTATGCAATCTAAATCAACGTAACGCAGACAGGCCAGAAAATGCAATATTTCATAAACCTCAATGGACCTTGCCAACACCTTAACACAAAGTCTTCATCTGATACCCCATCAGACTGCGCTCACAGAGACAGCCCACGGTCAAGACAAAATCTCACGCCTCTCAATTGTAGATAAAGTTAAACCTGTGGAGGCGAATGAACAGATTGAACAAATGAACAACAATAGAAATAAGGATTTGCAATCATTTAATGTTATTAGACCGCATTTGCCAATATTATATTATGTGGAGCCCATGTACTACATGCTACAGCAGAGGTGAGCAAACTACGGCCCAGCGGGCACTTTCACCCGGCCCATGAGGCAGCTAGTCCAAAATTACTTCTGATGCAGTATCAGATAACATACAGTATTCAGCATATTCAGTCAGAATTAAAATGCACTCAAATATCAGGGCCAGACATAAGCAAAATAAATATTTAGTCCCCTTTGCCTATTAATATATAATATTAAAACCCCAAAACAACAAAAGAAAATAAATCACGGAGCTTGTTACAGCGTTTTCTATCGCAGAATCCCGATGCTGATTACAAAACGTAATTTATTGTAATGCTAGTATGCAGACTAATGCAGTTATGAAAGAGAGCGAGATTGAGCATGTGTGAATTACCAGAGCACTGCATGTTCGTCTCTCAACATTTTTCGGCAGCAGCTTCTCTACCAATAGCGAATCTGTAAGTGAACCTTCTTCAAAAACAGTGGTGTAATTGAGAAACGTCATGTAGCTTTTCGGTTGCTAAACTGTTTCCTGATAATGTCACAGGTAAGTGCAAATTTTCTGTGCACGTTTGTTGCACGTGTATCTGTGTGGTGTGTGTGTGTGTTTGTAGGAGACAAAGGGAGAAAGCATACTTTTCATATGTAATAAAAAGTAATTTTGTGGGGAAATGCTGTTTTCAGGATTTGAAATCACGTTTTTTTAATCATCTGAAATGTGCTGTGAATTATATTACAAACCAGTAAACGTCAAGTGCAATATATCTCAAAGCTTCATTTGTCATGCATATACTATGCGGCCCTCACATACATACTAAAACTTGATGTAGCCCTCATGACAAAAAGTTTGCTCACCCCTGTGCTACAGGGTTCAAAAGTAATATCTCACCTGCTCAGTAGCTGTGGGAGACTGGAAATGATTGGGCCATATCCAGGAGCATTATCATAAAGCTCAAACAAGGGGGCGGCCACTAGCTTGTAGTTTTTTGGCACAGCAAACAACGCTAAAAACACACAACACACAAGTAAAGCTGTAAATCACTTTGTACTCGGGGTACATTGAGTAAACAATGTTTTTCATCCTACCTTTCTCTTGCAGCTGTACTAGAAAAAGCTTCTTATGTTCTTTAGGCTTAGTGATGTGTGCTGGAATATAAGGGTACTATGGAAGGAAATGAGACATGTTAAATCTGATTTATCATTGATTTAAACTACAATAATTAGATATTTCATTTGGTTTAGTTAATGTGCTTGAAAGTGAAAAAAAAAAACAATACTGTTAGTGATCCAGTGCATGTTTGTCTGAGGGAAATGAAACCAAGTAACTACCTGTGGTGGTTCAAAGTTTGGCCTCCACCAGTTCCCAATACAGTCATCAATGACCCAGTCCTGTTTCACTCCATCCTGACGCCCCAAAATCTTGAAAAACAAATTGAAAAATTCTTCTTCAGGTCATTTTAAATCTTTGCTAGTCTTGTTACATAATATGGCATATGACTTTAAATACAGTCAGAAGCAATAATACCTCAGTCATCAGTCGTTTCAACCCCTCCACCTCATCCTCTGCAGGGTTCAACTCACCCCCGGGACTGTAAAAAAACAAAACAATATAGAACTGTCAGCCACTGACAAACATATTAGTAAACACTTTATTAACAGACGCATTATGAACAAACAAAAGATTCAAAGAAAAGAGAACAAGTCATAGTAAAATAATGAACAAAAATGTATTTAAAAAATAATATCTATGTAAGGATTGGTTACTTTCAACAATACAGTACAGCTATCCACTGAAAAGCACCCATCTGAATTAATCACATCCATAAGACACAAACTCCAGTGAAGCACTGGCTGCTTACAGTTTGAAGAAGGTGGTTCCCAGCTGCAGCAGAAGCACGTGAGGAAGTCTGTGCTCATGAACGATCAGAACCCCTTCCACTGTCCGCCGCATCCCGATTTTCTCAAATTCTTCCCGCATCCGCTGAAAGCGTGCGGCTACTGAGCTGTCCTTCTCATAGAGTGGCTCTTTGGTGCCAAATGTGTAATTTGTTAGTGGGTATCTGCAAAAAACAAACATCATGATGTTCAGGTGTCATTTAAATGAGGATATGATAGACCTTTACTGATCTACTGGGTGATCAGCACACAGGACAAAATCAGCCAGAACTGTTAGTAAGTTGACTATTGCCATTTTGACAGTGAGTGGGGTTAAGAGATAACCGCAAAACACTAGTTTAAATGAGTACTAAGACATTTTCTTTAAATCACATGCAACTTTTGGAGAGAAATAAAAAATGCACTTCAAATACCTGGATGATGCACTTAATTTACTGGAAAACAAAGTGCTATTGCTAGACTATTTCTGCTTAAAATAATGTAAAAGGCACACACTAGTGGATAGTGTGTATAGTGCAAGTGTATAGTGTGTAATTGGGCACATAACTCATGTATCTGGTTGTGTGTGCATATGCATAAAAATGTAAACCTTGTAAACGGGTCTGCACAAATAATCGAATTCCTAATCGCGATTACAATTAAAGATGCCAATCGTAATAATTGTCCAATTCCACTTATGTTCTTTAGCTTGTTTGTCATATAAAAATAAGGCATGCAGTTTTTTCAAACAATAGTATAAATATCATTCAGTGTAGATTGTTATAATCGTACTTAATAATAGACAATTATGATCATAATCGTGCAGCCTTAATCGTTACTTGTAAAATAAAACCCGAGTTTAACTATGTTTGATTGGCTTTATCTAGTGATTTTTTCCCCATGAATATTGTATAAAGCATTTATTCAAATTGAAAAATGGTGTGTATGCTTTTAAAATTCAATGTAACGTTACGTGTTCTTTTAAACGTGCACACGCAAACAAACAGCAGTGACCAGGAAGGACGTAACGTTACGATTGTTTGGCAGGTTTAAAGGGGGATGCTGCTTCAGCAGAGACCATCGTACATCTCTGGGATTGGTTATGAAATAAATTTAATAGTCCACGCAGTTTGCAGCGGTGAATGTTACTCACAGGTTGATTGTTCTCTCCAGGGTGAGCGGTTTAGCCGGCTGGCTAATGTATTTATTACCGAACTGATTTACTCCACGAGGCCAACCGGTAGATGATCGATTTGGAGGTACAACTGACATCGTATGACAGATAATATAGTGGCGTCTTAATCTTTGCACTAACCAATTTTGTTTTTACAGTTGATTACGATATTCGAGGGATTGAATCGCCCAGCCTTGGCGCTCGATGAAAACTGGAATACGGCACTCTGCTGTGAAAGCACATCCGGGACATCCGGCTACGTTCTGTGTTACTACAGTGCGTTTCATTTTACGGCTCGTATGTTCCTGTCATCAGAGATGGGTACAAATACATCAAAATGTATTTAAAATAAAACTACAAAATACTGTGGGAAAATTTATTTAAATACAAATACAGTATTTTGTATTTTCAAAATACACAATGTTTACACCAAGAATGATAATTATAAAGATAACTAAATTAGTGTATTCTAAGTATACAATGTAGTTGTGTCATCTGTCACTTTAAATGCTCAAAATCTTTAAAGCAGCAATGATTCCAAATGGCTATCAGTGTTTTTATTATTAATCATTTTTGCTGTCTGCTATTCATTTACAGTCATGTCCAAAAATAAGGGCACCCTTGGTAAATATGATCAAGAAGGCTGTGAAAATTAATCAGCATTGTTAATCCTTTTGATCTTTTATTTAAAAAAAAAAATCACAAAAATCTAAAATTGCATTGATAATAAGAATTTAAAATGGGAGGAAATATCATTATGAAATAAATGTTTTTCCCTTTAATAAACATTGGCCACAATTAAGGCACCCTTTTATTGAATTATTTTTTAAACCTCCATTTGCCAGTTTAACAGCTCTAAATTTTCTCCTATAATGCCTGATGAGGTTAGAGAACACCTGTCAAGGGATCAGAGAACATTCCTTCATCCATAATCACTTCAGACCCTTTCCCTTGTTGGTGGTGCTGCTCTTCAGTCCACGACACTCATTTTCTATAGGGTGCATGTCAGGGAACTGTAATGGCTATAGCAGAAGCTCGGTTCTGTGCCCAGTGACCCATTTTTGTGTTGTTTTTGAGGTTTGTGTTTGGATTATTGTACAGTTGGATGATCCAAACATGGCATTACTGATTTTTTATGGCATGTATCTAAACAAGATGTCCCAGACCTCCAGCAGAAATATAGGCCCACAACATCAAAAATATGGCAGTACATTTCATTGTACACATGGGGTACTTTTTAACCCTGTTTTCACCAAACCCATCACCAAGTACCAGTTGTGTCTGATAAATGAATATGCTGGAGTTTTGTTTTTGGATGAGCTAGGATAATTTTTCTTGAAACCCTCCTAAACAACATGTGGTGATGTAGGTGCTGTTTGACAATATATTTTAAGGTTTTCTTACCCCGAGACTCAACTATTTTCTGCAATTCTCCAGCTGTGGTCCTTGGAGAGCTTTTAGTTACTCAGAGTCCCCTTTTCACCACACATTAGGACGATAGACACTCGTCCTCTTCCAGGCAGTTTCATAACATTTTCTGTTAATTGGAAATTCTTAATTATTGCCCTGATGGTGGAAATGGGAATTTTCACTGCTCTAGCCCTTTTCTTATAGCCACTTCACTAATTTGTGAAGCTCAATTATCTTTTGCTGCACATCAGAAATATATTATTTGTTTTTTCTCATTGTGATGGATGATTGAGGGCATTTGGGCTTTGTTTTCCCCCCTATTTATATTTCTGTGAAACAGGAAGCAATGGCTGGATAATTTCATGTTCATAATCACCCAATTGTTATTATGAATGGGAATATACTTCTGAGTTATTTTACTCATAAGAATTTCTAGGAGTGTCCTTAATTGTGGCCAATGTGTATTAGAGAAAAACATTTATTTAATAATGATATTTCCCCCCATTTTAAATTTGTATTATCCAATGTGAATTATGTGAATTTTTTTAATAAAAGATCAAAAGGATTAACAATGCAGATTAATTTTCACAGCCTTCTTTGATCATATTTACCAAGGGTGCCATTATTTTTGGGCATGACTGTAGATACTCACACTAGGGGCTCTAATCCATGTTAGAGTGTGATTGCCCCTTATAATCCAGTTTATTTCACATTTTTGTTCATTTTCACCTTCATGCAACTGCTAACAAATGCAAATCTGAATGGTGTTCCATTTGAACCTTAATCAACAAGAACAACCAACCATGATATCCTCACCTTATCTCACGCTGCCTTCACAAAGACTATCCCAATTGTTTCTTTTTATGAATTTATTTCAAATTATTGTAAATGTGACGTTCCTAGTTGGAAATTGGACATGAATTGCTTTTGTCATGTTTTCTACTTTCTACTATAATTTTTATACCCAAGTTTCAAAGTTTTGCAGGCCTAAACTTTAAATATGGTGAAGGGTATGCTACGTATTTTAAATATATGTGTTTGAAATACTGCCCATCCCTATACATCAGCTTTGAGGCTATTTGAACATTTAATATTATATATTAGTAAAAAAAAAAAAAACATTTTTTACATATATACGTATATATGTACGTAATTTGATTCACAACATTTACTTTGATTCTTATTTCATTGTATTTTCATTTTTAATTTTTATTGTTTTTATTTCTAATTTTGCTGGCATCCATTGCTATAATTAATGTTCAAGTCTTGTTTTTATTACCTGGTTGGTTTAACAGCTAATTTATTTTTAATTATACTCATATATATGTTATTATTTTACTAAGCCCTATTTCTTTTTTCTTACTACTTTAATTGATTTATTACCATTGCAAGTAATCACAACGGAAAAAAATAAAATCTGTTTGTAATACCTCTATCACTCTTTTAAAATGCTACTCCACAATAGGACAGTACAACAGACAGACAGATATTTCAGTACGTATGGAACTGTTTGATGTAATCTCCTCAATCAGTTACTATAAGAAGTAAAATGAGATTTGCTGCATGCTTTTAAAATAAGTTTATTGTTTTACAATTTGTGTGTGTGTGTCATTACACATTTGAACATTATATGCAGGAGTCAGGAACAAACTACATCCAGAAGTAATATGAAACACTGGTTTCCTTTCTTGCTTGCTTTTTGTGTCTTGCTTTGTTAATCTACATTCATTTATTAGCAGTGCAATTAATTACATTATAAAATGGTAATAAGGATACAATGAAAGACTTGCAACCTACAGTATGTGAAAAAGCACCCTTCTCAAAATAAACCATTTAGTTATTGCTCTTTAGTAGGGAATAGTGGAAAAAATAAGTGTATAAACGAACACTGAATAAAAACTATTTCTAATACAGTTATCACCCTTAGTGCAATTTATTTTATTCCAT
Organism: Carassius auratus; assembly: GCF_003368295.1. Classification (NCBI taxonomy): domain Eukaryota; kingdom Metazoa; phylum Chordata; class Actinopteri; order Cypriniformes; family Cyprinidae; genus Carassius; species Carassius auratus. The sequence continues at coordinate 7,360,117 of NC_039285.1, forward strand.
CATAGTTCCCATCTAAATCATCATTAGATGTTTGATCCTTGAGAAATCATACATATCAATGCAGCAAAATTCCTATTTAGGAAAATCATATAAATAAATGCAGTATTGTGCTTAAATTTCAACACATTTGTAAGAGATCTGGGGTATTCTGCATTGCTACGGCTGCCCTGTAATAACAATGTGCATTATGGCCTCTGAAATGTTATAGTATGTTGTGGTTTTTGTTGTGATTTGCCTTCATTATATAATTTTTGACAGGAAAAATAAAAACATTCTTACCCAAAGCCTAAGGCACTATCATTCTTAGATCTAATTTGATTGATGGGCATTAAAACAATCAACTGAAAATGTAAATTTAGAATGTAAAGGCGTTAAGAATGTCTCTTTCTGTCTTTCTGTGTGGTCAACACATTTGTATCAAATGAGGGCAAATATTTCACAATGTATCATAAGTGTATCAAAGACAGCTGTAAATTCTGAAAGGCTAGTTGACCAACTAAAGGATAAATTTAAACAAAGATACTTGATGTCTTAATAATATATCAGATACTAGAATATTATTGAAAAAAAGACACTAAATTGTGCAAAAAGCAGTGCATCGTTTCAGATTTCTTTCTGCAAGGTTTCATTTTAACCCCTAGACCTCTCGCATGAAAACATACATAATATGATTAAACCAGCACTTTTTATATGTCTTCAAATACACTCTTAAAAATAAAGGTGCTTCAAAAGGTTGCCATAGTTGGTTGCCATTCAAAGCAATGCCATAGAAGAACCATTTTGGTTCCACAAAGAACCATTCAGTTAAAGGTTCTTTAAAGAGTGATTTTTTTAACCTTTTTTATCATCTGAAGAACCTTCTTTGCCACAAAGAACCTTTTGTGAAAAAGAAAGTTTCTTCAGATGTTAAAGGTTCTTTATGGAACCATTTTTTACAGTTACATTTTGGAGAAAATGAAATTAAAACTCCACAAAGCAGAAACTCCAACACACAGACTAAAGTGCATTCAAACTGTAATTTATGTCATATTGCATACAGTTTACCTGCATTGTAGTTGTTGGGGAGGGAAATGCTTAATATTGCCTTTTCCTTGGCAATAGAAGTTTCCTTAGGATGTGTTATAACATAAGAACAATATCTTCAAAATGATCTTGATGTAGACTGAACTCCTTATATAGTTTTTGAAGAAAGGATTTTTGTAAATATTTCAACCCCAAAGAGTTGAATTGCTTCAAATGTTTGTGTAAAGATGCACCTTCCACCAATGGCCAACTGAGCGAATCTTCACAAACGGTTGGTCAGCATGTTGACTTTATACTGTATATAACCTCCACATAGTCAGATAAATTCCGGTGTTGAGGCAATTTACATTCCAAGTGGCATGCTTTCAAATGGATCACTCTGAGAGAAACAATAAAGCAAGACAACTGTAAGTGTATGGTAGATTTTAATAGTATACAAATATTTAAACAAGAGATTTGGACCTCATTTTCATGATTTGATCAATACCTGCTCACTCTCAGGAGGGATCTGTGCTGGCTGTTATATCAGAGCTTCACTGCTCCTCATAGCCAGCAGTGGGGTACGTCTCCCCGTCCTGACCCTGAAACATGTACTGGGACACAGCAGCAGGGATGAGGGCATTAGCCAGCTCCTGCACAATGCATATAGAAATAGTTTAGAAAACAGTTCATATAATCATGCAAGCATTCATTTGAAAAATGTTCTAGTCTGTTTTTGATCAATCATGCATTTTTGCAAACACGTAACTTTATGGCCTTCTAGCAGTTGAAGCATTAAAATACAAGCTACTTATGGAGGGACAATATCATGGTAATTAATTATTAAAGGGATACTCCTCCACAAAATTAGTATTTTATTATTAACCACTTAACCCCATGTCGTTCCAAACCCGTAAAAGCTTTGTTCGTCGTCGGAACACAATTTAAGATATTTTGGATGAAAACCGGGAGGCTTGTGACTGTCCCACTGACTGCCAAGTAAATTATACTGTCAAGGTCCAGAAAAGTATGCAGAGCTTCGTCGGAATAGTCCATCTGCCATCAGTGGTTCAACCGTAATGTTATGAAGCGATGACAATACTTTTTGTACATGAATAAAACAAAAATAACGACTTTATAACAGCCAGGTTGCACTGATGCGCTATTTTCATTCAAATCATAGCGTCAAAACAAAAAGTAAATAGAAAAAGTATCCTTGTGGCAGTTTGTGTATGTGTTTGCATACTTTTCTGGTCCTTGACAGAGTAATTTACTTGGCAGTCAGTGGGACAGTCACAAGCCTCTCGGTTTTCATCCAAAATATATTAAATTGTGTTCCAAAGATGCCTTAAAGCTTTTTTCGGGTTTGGAAATGACATGATTAATAACAAAATGTTAATTTTGTGGTGGAGTATCCATTTAGGTTAAGTGCGCCACCCTGAATCATACATACACACACACACACACACACACAATGAAACTTTAACTGTCACAGCTGATAATTTATGAATGACAGTAAACTCACTGATTTCAGGTTTGGGTCCATTTCTGAAAAGTTCCACTCGTTCAAAGACAGACTAAATGTGAAGGGCTGTAGGAAAGTGTAGAGTATTTTAAGGTCATTAAGATGGTAAGGCTATCTTTCCATTCACTTTTATGTTGGATGCACTCTCTCCCTGTATCGATTCAGACTTACATTGATTGCTGCAGCACTGGTTTCCATGCTCTGCTGGTGACTCCTCAGAAGCAGCTGTAAATCCTCCAGGCTCATGTCAACATTCTCCACACCGTCAGGAATCTCTGGTCTTCAACATATTCAATACAAATTAAAACAGATTTTTACATTTATTAAGTGCTGCTATCTGTGAAAAATAACAGTCTTAACCTAAGTCATAGATTTTTGTTACTTTGATAAAGATGATATATTATACCTCTCCAGCATTGGTCTTTTGGCCCTTCTCTCTCCCAAATTAGTTCCTTTGCCCTCTAGGACGGACTGTACCATGGCAACAGGGAGGACGGGGGGTTCAGCACACACCTCACAGGAGCCAAGTGGTACACTCTCTCCTCGTCCTTGCACCCCAGGACTCACCGGCTCTTCCTTAATCAGCATCAGACACTTTTCTCTAAACAAATAGATCATGCCTTACAGTTTTTCTCAATCGCTTTGATGCATTTCCTGAAACATCCTTAATATTTGCAAAGAAGTATGTGCATTTCTCAAAACAATTCTTAAAAACAGCACCACACAATGGATTACCTGCAAAAGCCTGTAACTAACTCAAAATCTTTAGTTTATCTCTTTAAAAGTAACTATCTATGTCAATGAAGAATGAACATATCAGTGCTATCAGAATGAAAAGTCCTTGTGTCATTGATCACAAACAAGATGTAAACTGGATTGGAACGTTTACTAATAAACTCTTTTCAGTCAAGCAAAATGTCACCGGGCCCACTCATCCTTTTAATCATACACTAGATTTAATTATATCGCATGGAATCAGTCTTACTGATGTAGATATCATACCTCAAAGTGATGATGTTACGACCATTTCCCTGAATTGTGCGTGCAGGCGGTTTTTAAATAATATTTTTATGTCTATATAAAGTTGTTCCATATTTTTAAAACTAATCGTGGGTAGTGGTATCCTTGTACGACTTTCGACTCTATAGAGTAGTGGCACACGAAAATGGATGTCTGACTAATATAGTACCTAAAACTAACTCTACCACGCTTATAAAAAGCATATGGCTCAGCAGCGTTACCGTCCGGGGAGAACTACTGTTCCAGCCACCAAAGACAAATTCGAAAAATAACCTGCCTGATTTATCTCAACTGCTATGTGTACTCATAAATACACATGACATAGACGAAATGACAGGCAACATGGGCATTATTTTCTCTAATACATTAGAATCTGTTGCCCCCATCAAACTGATGCATTAGGACTTGCGTTTACTGACCTAATAAACTCCTTTGGAATCAAGCAAAATGTCACCGGGCCCACTCATCGTTTTAATCATACACTAGATTTAATTATATCGCATGGAATCGATCTTACTGCTATAGATATTGTACCTCAAAGTGATGATATTACAGACCATTTCCTTGTATCGTGCATGCTGCGTATAACTGATATTATCTATATGTCGCAGCGATACCATCTGGGCAGAACTATTGTTCCAGCCACCAAAGAAAGATTCGCAAATAACCTGCCTGATCTATCTCAACTGCTATTTGTACCCCAAAATACACATGAATTAGACGAAATTACTGAAAACATGGGCACTATTTTCTCTAATACATTAGAAGTTGTTGCCCCCATCAAATTGAAAAATGTACTGTACCATGGTATAACAGTAATACTCACTCTCTCAAGAAAGTAACTCGTAGTCTTGAACGCAAATGGAGAAAAACTAACTTAGAAGTTTTTAAAATTGCATGGAAAAACAGTATGTCCAGCTATAGACAGGCTCTAAAAACTGCTAGGGCAGAGCATATACACAAACTCATTGAAAATAACCAAAACAATCCAAGGTTTTTATTTAGCACAGTGGCTAAGTTAACAAATTACCAGACGCCACCTGATTCAAATATTCCACCAACATTAAATAGTAATGACTTTATGAATTTCTTCACTGATAAAATAGATAACATTAGAAATACAATAGCGAATGTAGATTCTACAGCATCTAACACTTCAGTTTCATCCACCGCACCCAAAGATAAACTGCAGTGCTTTACAACCATAGGACAGGAAGAGCTAAATAAACTTATCACTGTATCTAAACCAACAACATGTTTATTAGATCCTGTACCCATTAAATTACTGAAAGAGCTGTTACCTGTAGCCGAAGAACCGCTTCTCAATATCATTAACTCGTCGTTATCTTTAGGTCACATCCCAAAACCATTTAAGCTGGCGGTTATCAAGCCACTTATTAATAAACAAAAACTAGATCCTAGTGTACTGGCAAATTATAGGCCTATTTCAAATCTTCCATTTATGTCTAAAATTTTAGAAAAAGTTGTGTCTGCTCAATTGAGCACCTTCCTGCATAAAAATGATCTGTATGAAGAATTTCAGTCAGGTTTTAGGCCCCACCATAGCACAGAAACTGCACTTGTTAAAATTACAAATGACCTGCTTCTTGCGTCAGATCAAGGCTGCATCTCATTTCTAGTCTTACTTGATCTTAGTGCTGCGTTCGACACCATAGATCATGACATACTCATAGATCGATTACAAAACTATACAGGTATAGTATAGTATAGGGCAGGCTCTAAGATGGTTTAGATCCTACCTGTCCGATCGCTACCATTTTGTTTACTTAAATGGGGAGTCATCTCATTTATCATCAGTAAAATATGGAGTGCCACAAGGATCCGTCCTAGGTCCCCTTCTATTTTCAATATACATGTTGCCCCTTGGTAATATTATTAGAAAATACGGAATTAGCTTCCACTGTTATGCTGATGATACTCAGCTATATATCTCAACGAGACCAGATGAAACTTCCCAATTATCTAAGCTAACAGAGTGTGTTAAAAATGTAAAAGATTGGATGACAAATAATTTTCTCCAATTAAATTCGGATAAGACAGAGATACTAATTATTGGACCAAAAAACACTACACAGAATCTTGTAGATTACAATCTGCAACTAGACGGATGTACTGTTACTTCCTCTACAGTCAGAAATCTGGGTGTTATATTAGACAATTTGTAGCAATTTGTCTTTTGAAAATCATATTTCCAATGTTACAAAAACTGCATTCTTCCATCTTAGAAACATTGCCAAGCTACGAAACATGTTATCTGTTTCTGATGCAGAAAAGCTAGTTCCTCCATTCATGACCTCTAGACTGGACTATTGTAATGCACTTCTAGGTGGTTGTCCTGCTTCGTCAATAAACAAGCTACAGGTAGTCCAAAATGCAGCAGCTAGAGTCCTTACGAGGTCAAGACAATATGATCATATTACCCCAATTTTACAGTCTCTGCACTGGCTACCTATTAAGTTCCGTATCAGTTACAAATTATCATTACTTACCTATAAGGCCCTAAATAGTTTAGCTCCTGCGTACCTAACTAGCCTTCTACCACGTTACAACCCATCACGCACCCTAAGGTCACAAAACGCTGGACTTTTGGTAGTTCCTAGGATAGCAAAGTCCACTAAAGGAGGTAGAGCTTTCTCACATTTGGCTCCCAAACTCTGGAATAGCCTTCCTGATAATGTTCGGGGTTCAGACACACTCTCTCTGTTTAAATCTAGATTAAAAACACATCTCTTTCGCCAAGCATTCGAATAATGTATCTTTTATTTGTGAGTGTAGTTGCATCTGATCAAATGTGCATTTTTATTCATTAGCTTGGGTTAAACTAATTTTACTTTGTTGGATCAGCAGCTATGCTAATGATGTCTCTATTTTGTTTCTATGTTTCGCCACGGGATTCACATCCCGTGGTAACTAGGATTTACACAAGCTCCAGTCTTGATCCAGAACACCTGAGAAGAGATGATGCTGACCCTCAGAGGACCTCAGATGATGCTAACCCTGAATCAACAAACAGAACTAACAATTATTGCTAAATGTGTGACTGCATCATATAATAACTATTAATTAATAATATTGATAGTTCATTGTCTAGCTGACTAAGTCTTGTATTATTATTATTATTTTTATTTTTTCTAAAATCCTGTCAAATGTGCACAAACTACTAGCTACTACTAAATATTGTAGAAACATAATTTTCTGTAAAGTTGCTTTGTAACGATTTGTTTTGTAAAAAAGCACTATATAAACTTGAATTGAATTGAATTGAATTGAAAGTGCTTTACAACTTTAGGACAGGAAGAGCTAAATAAACTTTTCACTGTATCTTAACTAACAACATGTTTATTAGATCCTGTACCCACTAAATTACTGAAAGAGCTGTTACCTGTAGCCGAAGAACCGCTTATCAATATTATTAACTCGTCGTTATCTTTAGGTCACGTCCCAAAACCATTCAAGCTGGCAGTTATAAAGCCTTTTATTAAGAAACCACAGCTAGATCCTAGTGAACTGGCAAATTATAGGCCCATTTCAAATCTTCCATTTATGTCTAAAATTTTAGAAAAAGTTGTGTCTGCTCAATTGAGCTCCTTCCTGCAAAAAAAAGAAAAAAAAAAAGAAATCTGTATGAAGAATTTCAGTCAGGTTTCAGGCCCTACCGCACAGAAACTGCACTTGTTAAAATGACAAATTAGTTGCTTCTTGCGTCAGTCAGATCAAGGCTGCATCTCATTGCTAGTTTTCTTGATCTTAGTTCTGCGTTCGACACCATAGATCATGACATACTCATAGATCGATTACAAAACTATATAGGTATTCAAGCAGGCTCTAAGATGGTTTAGATCCTACCTGTCCGATCGCTACCATTTTGTTTATTCATCACCAGTAAAATATGGAGTGCCACAATGATCCGTCCTAGGTCCCCTTCTATTTTCAATATACATGTTGGTCCTTGGTAATATTATTAGAAAATACGGGATTAGTTTCCACTGTTATGCTGATGGTACTCAACTATATATCTCAACGAGACCAGACGAAACTTCTAAATTATCTAAGCTAACAGAGTGTGTTAAAAATGTAAAAGACTGGATGACCAATAATTTTCTCCTATTAAATTCAGATAAGATAGTGATATTACTTATTGGACCAAAAAACAGTACACAGAATCTAGAAGACTACAGTTTGCAACTTGACGGATGTACTGTTACTTCCTTTACAGTCAAGAATTTGGGTGTTACACATTTCCATCTTGGAAACATTGCCAAGCTACAGAATATGTTACCTGTTTCTGATGCAGAAAGGCTAGTTCATGAATTCATGACCTCTAGACTGGACTTTTGTAATGCACTGTTAGGTGGTTGTTCAGCATCTTCAATAAACAAGCTACAGGTAGTCAAAAATGCAGTGGCTAGAGTCGTTACCAGGTCAAGAAAATATGATCATATTACCCCAATTTTACAGTCTCTGCACTGGCTACCTTATCTATAAGGCCCTTAATGGTTTAGCTCCTGCGTACCTAACTAGCCTTCTACCACGCTACAACCCATCATGCTCCCTAAGGTCACAAAACGCTGGACTTTTGGTAGTACCTAGAATAGCTAAGTCCACTAAAGCAGGTAGAGCTTTTTTTCACATTTGGCTCCCAAACTCTGGAATAGCGTTCCTGATAATGTTCGGGGTTCAGACACACACTCTCTGTTTAAATCTAGATTAAAAACACATCTCTTTCACCAAGCATTTGAATAATGCATCTCATAATTTGTGACTGCAGTTGTATCTGATCAAATGTGCATTCATATTTTTTAGCTTGGGTTAAACTAATTAATTTTACGCTAATGATGTCTCTATTTGTTTCTCTGTTTTTCCACGGGATTTACATCCCATGGTAACTAGGATTTACACAAACTCCAGTCTGGATCCAGAACACCTGAGAAGAGATGATGCCAACCCCTAAGAGGACCTCACGTGATGCTAACCCTGAAACAGCATACAGAACTTACAAATATAGCTTCTTACTATGCAATACTATGCTACTTACTATGCAATCACATTTTAATAGCTGTTAATAGTGTTCATTGTCTGGTTGACTATGTCTTGTATTAATTTGCACATAAACTGATCACCACTTATAAGCTACGACTAAATATTGTAGAAACTTAATTTTCTGTAAAGTTGCTTTGCAATGATTTGTATCGTAAAAAGAGCTATACAAATAAACTTGAATTGAATTGAATTGAACAGTTTGGATGAGAGTTACTGTATTGAAATGCAGAAGGACACACTTTTTATGTATGCCATGTAACCATTTCATAAGTTCAAATTTACATATTACTGTATGTGGGATATTGATTGAAAAGGACAGGATAGGATTCACAGTTAAACTTTACTAGTGGTCTGAGACAAAAACAAAAAACTTTACAACAGCATCATTGTGATATAGAAAAGAAATATGGGCACAAAGGCGAAAATACACAATTAGAAAAGCAAACACAGGAAACATCCCTCAGGCAGAATTTAGCTTTTGCTCGCAGCACTGCATGAGGAATTTCAGTGTAGTCGGTCTTCACCTCCTGATGTGCATTTTGCCAACCAACAGATTCTCGTATACATCACAAAGAATAACTTCCCTTAAAATGTAATGTGGAATTGGAGTGAAGTGAAGTGAAAGTGACATTCAGCCAAGTATGGTGACCCATACTCACACACACACACACACACACACACACACACACACACACACACACACAGTTGGGGGTTCGATGCCTTGCTCAAGGGCACCTAAGTCATGGTATTGAAGGTGGAGAGAGAACTGTCCATGCACTCCCCCCACCCACAATTCCTGCCGGCCCGAGGCTTGAACTCACAACCTTTCAATTGCGAGTCCGAGTCGCTAACCGGCAGGCCACGATTTCCCCAAAAGTGAACCATCTCACAGCTTCATATATGCGGATGAGGCTGGGTTCAACATGACCACAAGCAGAAGGCTTTGTTGAAATGTCATTGGCCACAGAGCTACTGTTGATTTGCCAGGCCAACGGGGAGGAAATATCCATTGTAATTTTTCACAGTTTTTCTGTTACCTTGGTGCATTTCTCATATCAGAGATGAAGTTCTCACAACTACTTGTACAACCTCTACATCATCTACTCATTTATACACATCAGAAAACCAGTTTCTCATTCTTTTGATCAAGTTGTGATTGCTTTTGTATATTCATGCAATTGATTATGCACATGTATCTGTGGTTTCCGACATTATCATTCGCCAATGTCATGTGACTCAAAATGTATTATATAGTTTTCTGTGCAATAGTCTTATCCCTCAAAACATCTAGTCTTTAGTTCATCGTATAAGTCATTAAATGCAAAATGGTTAATCTAGCTGTCATAAACTGCCAAGCACATTTTTATTTTTTATTTTTACACATTATTATTAGACTTTTTGTAAATTTGGCATGAATTGTCCAAATGAATCTTTACTAATGAAGAGTATGTAGATCAACCACTGATAAACCATTTCTCTGAAATATCTCAAAGTTTCATCTCATGAATCTTCAGTTAGAAAGTGTATAATTTATAGACAGAGGACAACACAACACAAGAGTCTCTTTCAATCAATATCCCACATACAGTAATGTGTAAATGTGAACTTTTGAAATGGATATATGGCATACATAAGCATATGGCATACTGTTCAATACAGTAACTGTCATCCAAACTGTTGCCATAGTTTACATCAGAGCATCCCTCCAGAAAACATTGTTATATACACAACATTACTAAGCAATTTAACGGTCTTATCCATAAACTATGACACAAGGACTTGTCATTCTGATGGCACTGACATGTTCATTGACACAGTTATTTATTTTTGAGAGATTTTGAGCAAGAGATTGGCTTTTGCAGGTAATCCATTGTGTTTTGCTATTTGTACGAGTTGTTTTGAGAAATGCGCTTACTGTTTTGAAAATGTCAAGGATGATTTGTGAAATGTACCAAAGTGACTCTGAACAACTCTCGTTTTGTCCTGTCTATATATATGCTTTCCAATTATAGGATCGTGAGATGTACTCTTGAGCTATTTCAGAGAACTGATTTATCTAAAATTTACAAAAAGTCTAATAGAAATTTGTAGAAAGCATGCTTGACAGTTTTTGACAACTAGATCAACCTAGTATTAGATGAACTAATGCCTAGATGTTTTGCTGGGTAAGTATTTTGCACAGAGAGCTAAATAATACATTTTGAGCAACATGACATTAGCAATTGATAATGTAGGAAACTGCAGACAAATGTACATAATCAGTTGCATGAATGTACCAAAGCAATTGCAACTTGTTCAAAAGAATGAGAAACTGCTTTTATAATGTGCACAATTGAATATAATGAGGTGGTTGAACAAGTAGTTTTGAGAATTTCATTTCTGCTCTGAGAAAAACTTTAATAAAGGAAAACATAGCTAAACTAGAGCTCTGTGACTTTTTCTCAAATTTCCTGTTTTGTGACCACATTTTCCATATGATGGAAATTATTGAGCCCTACTAGGCATAGTGACTAATAAGGGATAGTTAATAGTTCACCATGAACTGAAAATTCTTCTCACCTCCCTTTAGAAGAACACTTTTGTCCAAACATTGAAAGTCCAAAACAACATGAACATAATAATGTATGCACAGCAACATTTAAGTGTTTTGGGGTGAACTATCCCTTTAACTCTGAAGGTCGGTCCACTCACCTAGTATCCTCTGCCTGTAAAGCCATGGTGCTGGACTGTGAGATTTCAGTGACATCAGAGATTACCGGCCCTCTTGTCATCACATTGCTAGTGGAGCAGGATGCACTTTCTGTGGATGGCTGGGTTGAACACGAAAGAGTCATATTTTATTGATTGAGAAAACCATCAAAACACCAGTTGTAAGAAGCATGATACAGTGAGTAAAATCTCCTGTGTCAGATCTTCAATCTTTAATATGAAAGCTTTCTCACCGACTGGATATAGAACGATTCTTGCAAGGACTCAGTGGAGTGGCTATGGCTGAATTTTGAGGCAGGAGGGGTGGAGCAGCCGTCATCCAGCATGAGAGGACTGGGGAGAAGGAAAAATGCAGAATATAATTGATAGAAGCCATATCAATAAGTGATCAAGTCTCAAATACAAAGAACTTAAAACTGTTGTCATGAATGACAATCCTATTGCCCTCTAGTGGTAAGAATGTGAAAGAATGTTAGAGCAGTGTTGTTATTACTACGGTAAGTCAGTTAAAAGTTGCAGTGGAATACCAAGCACTGGCTCTTGTGGTCCCTCTTAGCCAGTTTGTTCTCATGCGTCACACTAGCTGACGGTGCACCTTTTTTTAACAGAGGGTAGAGCATTTGTGGGTGCATGTGTGAGGGCAAGAGCTCAGGAGGTCTGACTCAGCAGTCAGGTCCATTCATCCCAGCAATAGCAGTGAATTGTATCAGCTGACTGTTTCCAGCTGAGTTGGCCATTCCCTCTACTGTGTTTGTGTTGGAGCATCAGGCTGTTGATTGCTATTTTCTCTTTGTGCTTTTTGTTTGTTTGTGTGTGTAATCAATACCTGATCAAGTGCTTCAGATTAGTGTGTGCTGTATGTGTTACAAATGAATGGGCACACTCACAGCTTTCTCTTCATTCCCACAGTGCTGGGAGCGTTGGCCTGCATCTGGCTAAACAGGAATTGAATCAGCTACAAATAGAACGGATAAACACAAAGTGAGTCAGTGTTACTTACACACCAAATCTGCATGACAACATCTTCCCCAATAAGAGCCAGATCAACCCACTGTCTCTCATTGTGGTCGTGAGCTGTATTTCTAACCTTATTCGTGACTTTCTGCTGCTGTGTGTGATTCTGCCTCAATGACACCACCTCTCTCCAGAGAACGTCATTCTGCCTAGATAGATAGATAGATAGACAGATAGATGGATGATTGGATAGACTGATGATGACTGGATGAATATATAGAATAGTAGACTCATATAGAATAGAATAAATTACAGACTACAGAACGTGTACTGTAGGCAACTAAGGATAATTTGTAAGTAATTTGAGGTAGCTGTTGATTTCACACAAATTTTTCTTTTGATGTTGTCTACCTCCTGGAAATATTTGAGAACTACTTATTTATTTATTTTTGTCCCTAGAAATGGACATCTACCTTTGGTCATGTGATTGCTGGCCCCTCTCTGTCAAGGGAACTACTGAATGTGCTATTGAGGCGCCTTAAACAGAACACCAAACCACTGAGATTCACAATGCAGAGGAGCCAATGAATGAGAAGTAGGTGAAAAGTTAGAGGGATAATAGAGGTGAAAGGGCAAGTTGTTGTTTGGGCTTTTTTCCGGCAAGGATAGGCAGTAAACGATGTCATAGGATTAATTGTGTATGTATGCATGGATGTATAGATGTGTGATAAACTTCTTACTGTTTCATATCCTGCATCTGCATCTCCATGTTCTCTTGCTGGCTGCGAAGCACCTGCACCTCATACAACAGCTTACTCAAGTCCTCCTGCCGAACTTTGGTCTCTTCGCTCTTCACTATTGACACCTGCAAACACACAAACAGATAAACAGTCGTCAGTAATGTGAGATCATAACCCTCCAGCCTGTGTGTGTGTGTGTGTTATGGCCTCTGGCTGAGAGAGAATAAAGCAAGAGTGAGAATCACTTAAAGATGAGTCGTCTCACCTTGCGCTTAATGTGCTCGAGCAGATGCTCGTGGCCCTGGAGGAAATAGAGGTGCTGGAACTCGGTGTCATCTCGCTCGGGCTTCACCAGCCCACTCTGCTCAATATTCACCACCTTCCTGAAGCCGTCTGAGAGAGAAGTGAGAGGTTAACGCAAACACTATTTCAATCGGAAGTGCCTGATAGCTTTGGATGTTTGTCAGCACAGAATGATACTTACACATGTTGAGCTGGCGTACAAAGCTTGCCATGTTATTGTGTTTGAAGTATTTGGGCAGGACCTCTTTGGCAAATCTGCCTTGGTCAAAAACATGGAAGCTGGTGCCCGTCTACAACGAGAGAAAACAAGCCAAAAAAGGAAAACATGTTTCTGCTTTGAAAGCACAAATGTGACTGAATGTTTTTGGGAAAGAGAAGCTTTTAATGTTCTTCCTCGAGCTATTTCTGAAAGGCATTGTTAAATGCAAAACTAAGACACATTGCAGTGAATCAGAGAGAAGCATCTGCTAAGAGCGGTCTGCCTGCTTTTCACCCCCATTGAGTTTTCAGTATCTTCCTGCTGTTACTTATTTTATTGCTTTTTGTTTTGCACACACAACCAGAATGTTAAATGAAAAACTGTAGTGTAAATGACTTTTGCTACACAGGATCTTTAGCAAATGAATTCATTTGATCAAATTCTCTTGATTCATTGCCAAATTTATGTTAAATTGAATGGTGGAGATAAAAAAAAACATAAACATGATGCAAATCATTTATTTTAAATGGTTTGTCTTTTTTTTCAGTCAATATATCTGTGTTCATTGGCCTTTGATTGCACATTTCGAATTAATTTTCAATTGTGATATTTTCATACGGATGCATTTTAATTAGCCTGTGTAAACAGATGAATACAGAGGATATGATGTGCCCCTTATTAATCATTTTCAATAATAATCAATGCAGAGCCATAGAGACCAAACCAAACAGTTCCAGTGCAACTTTAGAGTCCATCTTTAGATTAAAAACACTTTTAAATCTGCATATTTCCATTATTCACAAAGAATAGTAATGATTAGGTAAAAATGTGCAAGAAGTTTGATAATATTAACTGCATTTGCTGACATGAACTGACAATGAAAAATACCTCTAAAGCGCTTATTAATCTTAGTTAATTTCAACATTTATTAATACATTATTAAAATCTAAAGTTGTATATATTACTATTATTTAATGGATTTGAGCTAACATGAAATAACAATGGTTAGTTAACAATGAAAACTTTTATTAAGTAACAATATTATATTGTAACAAATTTATTGTTGCTAATGGGACCTTATTATAATTTCTTACCATGATTAAACATTGTAAAATATTAGCTTGGTTAACACTATACAAGTTTTACTAGAAATATTTTATATCCCACATTACAATATCAAAGAAACCCAGCGCTCTCATAGAGCTTCATTAGGGTTTCCAGAAAAATTTAGGGAAAATCTGAATTATATATGCAACATTCACATTTCTGAAAATGTTTCTCTGATGTTTAGGAAATAGAAAAAATATTTATTATAAAACAAATATACTCTCAACAAAGTCAATATCTTTTTAGCATTTTTGAATATTGTTTTAGCTGTATAAATGTTTAAATAATATCCAGTCATTTAATTTAGTAAGCAACATGTTTATACTTATGTTTTTCCTGCACACACAGTATAAAAGGGTCTTTATATATGCAAATACATAGCTACCATTTCATTGCAATGGGATTATCATATTTGGATGTTTTTGCCAAAATGTTTGAACATCTCTGACTTACATAACTTTTGTTGTTGCTCTGCCTAATAAAAGTCTTATATCTCTAAACAGAGGTCCACAACAGTTAGACTCTTTCTATATAAAATCTACACAATTTGTCACATAATTTATCATCATCTATAATCCAATCAAAGGATGCCATCAGGGTGAACTCACAGCACTCCAGCAAATCAGATGATTGGTCTCTGGGTCTTCCACAAGAGTCCAGAGTTTAGTAAGGAAAGCAGGTACATTGCTGGCGTATCCCCCATCCACACCTATAGAGCCCGGGTTCTCCTGCATGACTACACTTGGACTTGAACAGCTGAGTCTTTAATCCAGTTGTATTTTAGTCCATTTCCAAATCGATATTCTCTTGGGATGCACGTTGTTGATGCTGTTCCTCTCTCCTTCTCCTTCCTTCTCTTTGTGGCCTAGTCATAGGGCCATATCACTCCCTGCCATTCTCACAGGTCAGAGTCAGCATAAAGCACTGCCCTGCAGCATCACCACTATACCCCCTCATTCAACAAAGCAGCCCACAGGAGAACAATACAGACCCACACAAAACCTAGAATAATGCCACACTGTCACGCCAAACAGCACAATGGCCAAACATAACCTGCACAGGAGAGTATGCTTGGCAGATGTGCAGGGTTTTGTGTGGATTTTGAATTCTCATTCATAATAAGGTTGTTGTTTAGAGAGAGAGAGAGAGAGAGAGAGAGAGAGAGAGAGAAACTTGTCTTCAAGAGGTCTATCTATCTATCCATCCATCCATCCATCTATCTATCTATATCTATGTCTTAATATTTCTGTGTAAGCCATGATACATTTTCCCCCCAGGATTCTTTGAAGGATATATCATGGAATATCATTTTTTAGATTTTTTTTTTTTTTTTTTTTTTTGCATGTTATTTGATTTATTTATTCATTCATACTTTTGATCAAGTTAATATGGTCGTCTGTCTGATTCATGTAACTTTATTGGCCGGGTAAAATAGAAGCCTACATTGTAAAAGTATTAGAAACATTATACACATGCATACCTTTTACACACACATAAAAAAAAAAAAAAAAAAAAAAAAAAAAAAAAAAAATATATATATATATATATATATATATATATATATATATATATATATATATATATATATATATATATATATAATCAAATAAATAGATAATACAAATACAAATACAAATAAAAATACAAATAAATAAATAAAAGCGCTACCCCTATGTAACCAGCAGGGGGACCCACAATCCAGATCTGAAGTTTTTTTTATTTTTTATTCTACCTCTTGTTACTCGTGTGACAGCAATCACTTGAACAGATAGCAATTTATTTATTTATTTAAATGTTTTATTAAAACATAGACATTATAAATGCTTCTGTAGGCATCCAGATCAAAGCCTGATTGAATTAAACGTGAGTAGTAGCTTACTCATGCAAACTTAAAATCACCGGTCAGCATCTGTCTATGCTAAAGAGGTCAACTGACGTTCAACATTTTCAAAATGTAGCCTTACGTCACTGCAAGTCATTTAAATAGGCCAGTTTTGAGAAATCCATGTACATCCTAGTAAATGAATAAAGACATTAACTTCAGAAGTCGAAATCAGCTGCAGTAAGTAAATTGTTCCTATGCATCAAGCTCCAGCAGGCACATTTTGATTATTGCTGCAGGAAGAAGGAAGTGTTTGATTTGCATGAGGATGCACAGATCTATCAGGTTTGTTGTCATGTGGAAGGTTTGTCTGTATTTATGTGTGTACCCACGAGTGGGTTGCAACTATGTAAGAGACCGTTTGCTAGCTGTTGAAGATGAATAAGAAATCTCTGTTACCAGGCATTTACAAATTAATATTTTCAGAGTAGATTAATTAGACTCAATTATGTTGTTTTTCAGCAATTTACTTCTTAGTATAAATTGTTTCAATCTCCAAAAGTAATTCAGCAGTATCGCAAAAGCATTTAGTGTACTCTCATTTTCTACTGAGATAAATCACAGTCAAGATATTGATGAGCTGCACTCCTCGCTGTAAAAGCAATGTTGGCAGTATAATATTAGAGCTGTTCTAATTGCGAGCAAGACCAGTCATAATTTACAATTCACATAATGAAATGTTGACAAATATTTTCAGCCCGGACTCAAATCTATAATCTGCCACAGTGTGTCATATAAGCATCACAGCAACAAGAAATAACTGGCCTGAGGGTCAAAGAGCACATGATGCAAGATTGAAAACAGTCATCAGTGCCTGCAGCTGCAAGGGAATGATCTTATTATTAATAAAATTGAGAGCCAGGATTAAGCTAATGAACAACTACATTTATGCAGCATTATGCTAATGCTAATCTGACCAAACACATAATCCATTACACACTTTGAGGAATTTGTACCATGGTCACATGTCCATCCATCCTTTCAGAATCTACGTGAACACAGAAATCAGAGAAAAAAATAAATGGTTAATGATCAAACATACATAATTAATTAAATACATGTGAGATGCAGTGGTGACCCCGAGGGTTTGTCAAAACAGATTATAGAAGACAGAGATAAGATTTATGAGGGGGGTGTGTGTGTGGTGTGTGTGTGTGAGTGTGTGTGTGAGAGAGAGAGAGAGAGAGAGAGAGAGGAAGTATCTAATCACACATGTCCACTTGACTGGTGCTTTAGGGCTGTGACGTTTAACTTCAGGTGGAACTACACCATAAGTGAGATCAAAACCACACTATCTGAAAAAGAGAAACCAGTGATTAATATCCTAGTCTAAAAATGTCTGCAATTCAGTTTGTGAGGGATGAAAGGAGAAATTAAAAAAAAATGTTTACTGTAATTTTTTATCAATTAAATGTATTGCAAAATTATTGCACTGTTCTCGTCAGACTTGACGTGATGTGAAAACATTAAAACAGCATTGCAGTGCATTAAGAAAAGGACCATACCAAGAAACTTGAGGGCTTGCCCAGAGCCAGTTGGCAAGCACATAGCAACCAATATGAACACTGTAGCAACCACTAGGGAAATCCTTAGTAACCACCCAGAAAACCCTACCTTCCTAAAATGCTAAAAATCACTTGTTTTCAAATGCTTAGTAGCATCGACTTTTGCAATCAAGCACCACTCACATTTTCCACATTCATAAACATACATACTTTTTTTTCATTGGTTTATATTAGAAAATATTTAACAACAAATCTATATGATCTAAAAAAGAAAACATCATCTAAAAACCAAACCAACAATTTAATCTATATATATATTTAAAAAAAAGTTCAGAGCGCATGCGACCAGCTGTCACCTGATACAACCATGTTATTCAAAGCAGTAGTGTGCAGAAAATTCTACATGGTTGTTGGTTTGCCTTGCCACGTGATTTCAGACACTTCCCTTGCCCTCACTTGGCCTGTTACAAACACAAACAATGCAGCCACTTAAGGTCAAAAGGACACATGTTTAAAAGGTGAAAAGTTCTTCAGCAACTGAATGAGTGAAATTCTAATAGTTGACCACAGTAGGTGAAATCATAAAATCATCAATTTGTGAACATATAACTAAGGCTGGCCCTCGATAGTACTTAGTGCATGATGTACAGTACAATAGAACAATTAAAATCTACTTTTTTTAATGACCCTCATGGAGTGCCATTCAAAAGTGTCAATATAATTCTGTCTGAAAAGTCAATGCATGAAATTAGATTCATTGTAATAGCCTGTTTAATTAACCAGGGTAATGCCAGTTCCCTATCTGTCAATACGAGTTATGTCGAACGACATATAGGGTCTCACTTGGGAGGCCAATCATCTCCGAGTTTAAGAAGTAAACGGCAATGAAAATTTGCTAGTGGATTTAACATACCTGAGCCACTCCCATTGCCAACGGGTATAAATAGGGCGACAGGCGCATCCACTGGATTTTTGCTTCGGAGCTGAGTGGTTGTATTAAAGCTGTTATACTCTACTAAGGCATTCATCTGCTGTGTGTCGGGAAGCTGTTCTGGTTGGTGGTACGGCACAAACAGTGGTGTCCCTTTCAGCGATTCCCCTGGGCGCTTCAACTAAAAGAGAAGATTTCCTAAAAGAGCAAATCATGGATGATTTGCGTCTTTTTAAAGATGCTGTTTCGTCCATGTCCTTCTGGATGCTTTCGTTTCCTGTTTTACAGCCCTTACTTCATCGTACCCAAGAAAAGTGGTGGCCTTCGACCTAGCCTGGATCTGCGAGTCTTGAATCGGGCCCTGCACAAGCTCCCGTTTAAGTTGTTGACACAGAAACACATTATCAATTGCATTCAGCCCCAGGACTGGTTTGCAGCGATAGACTTGAAAGACACATACTGTCATGGTTCATGAATTCACTCTCTCTCTCTCATCAATCTTGTTGTTATGTGTGTGTCTATGGGCGTGGTCACTGATCAGCGATGATCAGCAGCGCCAGCTGGTTTCAATTGTTTGTGTCCTATATAAGTTCAGTAACTGTTGTTTCATGTTGTCAGATCGTTGTTTCTCCCCGGTGTGCTCCCGTACCTGTTTCCTGTGTCCTAGTTCCTGCCTGAGTCTTCCTGTGTCGTCGTCGTTCTTGGATTTCACCTTTCACTGGATTACCGTTCACCTTCACGAGGACTGCACACTCACCGGGATTCGAGGGATCATCACCGAAGCAAGCACCATCATCATTGCCCACCGAGGTCCCTCAGCCTTGTGTCCGTCCCTGTGTTACCCTGTGATATGACTGTGATTTTCTGACCTTTTGAGCTTGGTCAATAAACACGCCTTGCGATTACATCCTGTCTCTGTGTTACGTAACAGAACGATCTGACCCACATCATGGATGTAGCAGGCGCTTCCACGTGGAATGAGTTTGCAGCCCGAAGTATCGCTAGAATGGACACTCAGGAAGAGAACATCTCGATCACAGGAAGGGCGGTCCAAGCGCTTGTGACGCAGGTGTCCGAGCTCACCCAGCAGATTCAACAGCTAGGAGTCTCCACTGCGCCACCCACACCGACGAGTCCACCCTCCCCTCCACAGCCGCAGCCGCGGCGAGAACCGAGACTGCCTACACCAGAGGGTTATTCAGGTGAACCAGAATTTTGCAGAGCATTTCTTACTCGCTGTTCTATGCACTTTGCTCTACAGCCTCAGACGTTCAACCAAGAGCGATCCAAGGTGGCGTTCGTGCTAACGCTATTATCCGGGAGGGCTGCTCTCTGGGGAATGGCGGTATGGGAGAACCAAGACCCATGCTGCGCCTCGTTCCAGGCACTCTCCGAGGAGATGAGGAAGGTTTCGATCGGGCGGCGGCGGGTAGGGAGGCGGCCAGACTACTCGCCGATCTCCGCCAAAGTCACGGTTCGGTGTCGGAATATTCCTTCCAGTTCCGCACCCTGGCTGCAGAGTGCCGATGGAACGAGGAGGCACAGTGGGACAGATTCCTGCATGGGTTGGCTGACCGTATCCAGAGGGAGATCTACATGCTGGACCTTCCCACTAGTCTCAATGGACTTACTTCGTTCACTCGGGCCCGTTTAAAGGACCAAGCCCGGTAGTAACAATGAGGCTACTATTGGGTGGGATCTCCACCGGGAAGACCTCATCCTCACCATCATCAGCTACTCTCCTTCCGGTAAGACTAAGGTGGGCAACCAACACTCATGACACCTGGGCTTTATTGGATTCAGGGGGCGGAAGGTAATTTTATTGATGTTGAACTGGCTCACCACCTCCACGTTCCTATCACCCCCCTTACACACCAGATTTCTGTCAGTGCTCTTAATGGACAACAACTTCCTAACATTACTCATACTACAGAACCCATCACCCTCATCACGTCTGGCAACCACACTGAGACAATAACATTCCTACTCATGCATTCACCCCTGGCACCCATTGTACTCGGACATCCTAGGTTTACACGTCACAATCCCAGAGTTGATTGGGGGGACAATTACATCTCCATGTGGAGTAACGATTGTCATAAGTCGTGTCTAGTGTCTGCGTGTTCGTCTGTACCTGTGTCTGTGTTCCAGGAGGAGGTGGTGAATTTGTCTAACGTGCCCAGGGAGTACCAGGACCTGAGAGAAGTGTTCAGTAAGTCTCGTGCTGCTTCTCTTCCTCCTCATCGTCCCTATGACTGTGCCATAGATTTAGTTCCAGGTGAGTCTCCGCCTAAGGGCAAGTTATATTCACTTTCTGTTCCAGAGAGGGAGGCTATGGAGAAATATATTTCTGATTCTCTAGCATCCAAATTCATTAGACCTTCCTCATCTCCAGCGGGGGCGGGGTTCTTTTTTGTGGGGAAGAAGGATGGGTCTCTGCGACCGTGCATTGATTATCGAGGGTTGAACAACATCACGGTAAAGAATACTTATCCGTTACCGTTGATGTCTTCAGCTTTCGAACGGTTGCAGGGAGCATCCATCTTCACAAAATTGGATTTACGTAACGCTTATCATTTGGTCCGCATAAGGAAGGGAGATGAATGGAAGACCGCATTTAATACCCCCATAGGGCACTTTGAATACTTGGTTATGCCCTTCGGGCTATCCAACTCGCCCGCGGTCTTCCAAGCACTCGTCAATGATGTACTGAGAGATATGGTTGATCAATTCATATATGTTTACCTGGATGACATATTGATCTTTTCCTCTTCTCTCCAGGAACACGTTCAGCACGTCAGACGAGTGCTTCAGAGTGCTAGAGAATGGGCTTTTTGTCAAGGCGGAGAAATGCGTTTTTCATGCACAGTCCGTTCCCTTTTTAGGGTACATCGTCTCATCTGAGGGAGTGCGTATGGATCCTGACAAGGTTAAGGCTGTGATAGATTGGCCAAGTCCAGATTCCCGTAAGGCCCTACAGAGGTTTCTGGGATTCACCAATTTTTATTGACGTTTTATTTGTAACTTCAGCCAACTAGTAGCTCCTCTGACCGCCTTGACCTCCCCCAGAACGACGTTCAGGTGGTCCGATACAGCGGAGGCTGTATTTGCCAAACTTAAGAGTCGCTTCGTTTCGGCTCCCATCCTCGTTGCCCCTGATCCATCACGTCAGTTCGTGGTGGAGGTCGATGCATCAGAGGTGGGGGTAGGAGCAGTTCTTTCCCAACGTTCTTCCACAGACGGTAAGATTCACCCTTCTTTTCTCATCGTTTATCACCTGCCGAACGCAATTATGACATTGGTAACAGAGAGTTGTTGGCAGTCAAGTTAGCACTGGAGGAATGGCGGCACTGGCTAGGGTCAGGGGTACCTTTTATCGTTTGGACTGATCATAAGAACTTAGAATATATTAGAACTTCTAAAAGACTCAACTCTAGGCAGGCTCGGTGGGCACTTTTTTCGGCCGTTTTGACTTTTCTCTTTCGTATCGCCCGGGTTCCAAGAACATCAAACCCGATTCTTTATCTCGCATTTTTAACCATTCCGAACGCCCATCTACTCCCGAGTATATTTTACCCGAGACATTAGTCCACTCTCAGATGGGAGGTCGAATCGAAGGTAATGAAGGCCTTAGAAGGGGTAACGCCTCCGCCCGATTGCCCACCGAACCGGTTATTTGGGCCTGAGGAGTATCGGTCCGAAGTCATTCAGTGGGGTCATTGCTCCAGTATAGCTTGTCATCCAGGAGTTAATCGTACCAGTTTTTTGGTTAAGCAACGATTCTGGTGGCCGTCAATGGCTCGTGATATCCGTAGTTTTGTTTTGGCTTGCTCTGTTTGTGCCACTGGTAAGACGTCCAACCGACCCCCTGATGGGTTACTACAACCGCTGTCAGTCCCTTCGAGACCCTGGTCCCACATCGCTCTAGATTTTGTTACCGCACTCCCGCCCTCCCAGGGCAAGACTGTCGTTTTGACGATCGTGGACCGGTTCTCGAAGGCGGCTCATTTTATCGCCTTGCCCAAATTACCGTCAGCCAAGGAGACAGCGGTTGCTGTCATAGATCACGTCTTTCGTTTACATGGCCTCCCGATGGACGTGGTCTCCGACAGGGGTCCCCAATTTGTGTCCAAATTTTGGCAAGAGTTTTGTAGATTATTAGGGGCGACGGTTAGTCTCTCTTCGGGGGTTCATCCCCAAAGCAATGGTCAATCAGAGAGGGCCAACCAAGATCTGGAGAGAGTATTGCGATGTTTGGTTTCCAAGAATCCTTCCTCTTGGAGCCAACAACTTTCTATGGTGGAGTACGCACACAACTCGTTACCAGTGTCAGCTACGGGCCTTACTCCGTTTGAGTGTAGTTTAGGTTACCAGCCACAAGTTTTTGCCAGTATGGAATCCGAAGTCGCGGCCCCCTCCGCTCACGCCTTCGTCCAGAGGTGTCACCACACTTGGACTAGAGCCCGTGAGACTCTTCTCCAAGTGGGGGCGCGCGCCAAGACCAAGGCCAAGGCCGATCGCCACCGGTCAAAGCCTTCCGTATACGTCGTTGGTCAAAAAGTGTGGCTTTCAACTAAGAACAATCCTCTCCGCTCCGTCTCTAATAAGCTTGCTCCCAAATTTATTGGCCCGTTTCCTGTCACCAAGATCATTAGTCCGGTGGCAGTCCACCTCAAACTTCCTCCCACGTACAGGAGAATTCACCCCGCCTTCCATGTATCTAAAATCAAGCCCGTGTTTTGGGCACCCATTAATCCGCCTGTCCTGGTTCCTCCCCTGCCGCGTCTCGTAGATGGGGAACCCACTTATTTGGTTAACCGTATTCTGGACTCGAGAAGGAGGGGACGCGGATTTCAGTACCTGGTGGACTGGGAGGGTTACGGTCCGGAGGAGAGAAGTTGGGTTCCTGCTAGAGACATTCTGGATCACTCTCTTATCGATGATTACAATCGTCAGGTAAGACCATCAGGGAACGCCAAGAGGCGTTCGTAGGGGAGGGGGTGCTGTCACAGTTCATGAATTCACTCTCTCTCTCTCGTCTGTCGTGTTGTTATGTGTGTGTCTATGGGCGTGGTCACTGATCAGTGATGATCAGCAGCGCCAGCTGGTTTCAATTGTTTGTGTCCTATATAAGTTCAGTAACTGGTGTTTCATGTTGTCAGATCGTTGTTTCTCCCCGGTGTGCTCCCGTACCTGTTTCCTGTGTCCTAGTTCCTGCCTGAGTCTTCCTGTGTCGTCGTCATTCTTGGATTTCACCTTTCACTGGATTACCGTTCACCTTCACGAGGACTGCACACTCACCGGGATTCAAGGGATCATCACCGAAGCAAGCACCATCATCGTTGCCCACCGAGGTCCCTGTGTCACCGTGCCATCAGCCTTGTGTCCGTCCCTGTGTTACCCTGTGAAATGACTGTGATTTTCTGACCTTTTGAGCTTGGTCAATAAACACGCCTTGGATTACATCCTGTCTCTGTGTTACGTAACACATACTTTCATGTTTGCATTCGAGGGTCAGGCATGGCAATACGGGGTCCTCCCCTTTGCGTTCTCTCTGGAGTCAGACGTGGCTCAAGTCGCTGTAAGCTATCATGACAGCTCACCTTTCCCGGTGAATGGCGACTCCATCCCCAGATGGAGGAACAGGTCCTGATGGTTGCACCTTACTGGCCCACCTGGACCTGGTTTTCGGAACTCATGCTCCTCCTGACAGCCCCTCCCTGGCGCATCCCCCTGAGGAGGGACCTCCTCTCCCAGGGGCTTAGCACCATTTGGCACCCACGTCCAGATCTTTGGAACCTCAGCATGTGGCTTCTGGACGGGACGCGGCAGACCGGCGGTGGTAGACACTATCACTCAGGCTAGAGCCCCCTCTATGAGGCAGGCCTATGCTCTGAAGTGGAGTCTGTTCATGAATTGGTGTTCTTCTCACCAGGAAGACCCCTGGAGATGCTCGGTCAGAGTCGTGCTTTCTTTCCTTCAAGAAGGTTGGAATGTAGGCTGTCACCCTTCTCCTTGAAAGTGTATGTGGTTGCCATTACAGCCCATCATGATGTAGTGGACGGCTGGTCCCTGGGGAGGCATAACCAGATCGTTAGGTTCCTGAGGGGTGCTAGAAGGTTAAAATCCAACTAGGACACCCCTGATTCCCTCCTGGGACCTCTCTATTGTTCTGGCTGGACTTCAGAAGGGTCCCTTTGAGCTGCTGGATTCAGACAAGCTTAAATTCCTTTCTCTCAAGACAGCACTCCTGGTTGCGCTCACTTCCATCAAGAGGGTCGGGGACCTCCAAGCATTTTCAGTAAGTGAAGAGTGCCTTGTGTTCGGGCCGGCCTACTCTCCCGTTGTCCTGAGACCCCGGCCTGGATACGAGCCCAAGGTTCCCACCACTCCCTTCAGAGACCAGGTGGTGAACCTGCAAGTGCTGCCCCTGGAGGAGGCAGATCCAGCCATGGTGTTGGTGTGTCCCGTAAGAGCGCTTTGCATTTATGTGGACCGCACCCAGAGCTTCAGAAGCTCTGAGCAGCTACCCTGGTCGAGCATCCTCCAGCACCCTCGGCGGTCAGACTTGGCGGAGCAGTCTGCCGCCAAACCTGTGTCTTTCCTTGACAGACCTGCTCTGTCAGTCTCTTCTGGCAGCTGTTCCAACCCTACTCTAAGGTAGGACCTGCCTCAGAGACCCATTCCATATGTAGTACTGCCCCGTAGGTCAGTCCATATCAGTATCTCCACCTGTCACCTCCCTATGGGTAGGATGTGGTCTCCGTAGTGACCTTTTCCTAAGGCTTGCTTCCCTATCGACTTGCCAAGCTGTAAGAACAAATTGGGAAGATTAGAATAAATCTTTCTCTGAAGGTTGAAATCCCGTCCACTAACTTTGTGTGAGCAGAACAGCAGCATGGCCTTCTCCAGCAGCGATGTACTCACCCTTTGGCAACTTCGGTACCAAGGTCAGTGAATCTGTGCTGGGGCTTTGTGAAGGTTATGACCTGAAGTGTAGCTTTTGTGGCACGCCATGGCTTGCCGACAATTGCAGCACCACAGGGTTGTGACAGTGTTCAGGTTGTGCCGTTTTTCCATTGGACCCCTTTTGTCGTTCGACATAACTTGTATTGACCGACAGATAGGGAACATCTAGGGAACGTCTAGGCTACGTATGTAGCCCTCGTTCCCTGAAGTAGGCTATGGAGACTTTATTTCCCTATGCCACAACTTTGAACCATTTGCTGTTGCTGGGACACATTCTCGGCTCCTCAGCATAAAACCTAGTGAGTGGATGCACCTATCGCCCTATTTATTCCCCTTTGGCACGGGGAGTGGCTCAGGTATGTTAAATCCACTAGCCAATTTTCATTGGCGTTTTCTCTTAAACTCAGAGATGATTGGCCTCCCAAGTGAGACCCCATATGTCTTTCGACATAATGTCTCCATTCCCTCCATCAGGGAACGAGGCTTATGTACGTAACCCAGACGTTATTGTGTGTTGTGATTATTGATTTATCTGGATGATGCTAAGGCTGAACCGTGTCATTTCAAGTGTGCACCACTAACTTCAAAAAAGTATTATTCACAAAAATAATTATGATTTTCAAACTGATTACCCAAACAATTACAGTAATTTCTTAGTAATGCAACACAGATAGATAGATAGATAGACAGATAGACAGATATACATACAGATAGATAGATAGATGCAATGTAGACATGCAAAATAAAATAATTTTACTAAAAGTCAGAAACTTTTGGACCCCCACTATGTCTTGTTGATGTCTCTGTGTGTTTTTCTTTTCTGTTAGCTTTGTCCACTTTCTCATTCTCCCTTTTGTATTTCCCTGTTAGGTATTTCTCGCTGAAGTGGTTCTGGCTGTGTTTTATTCAGGAGGTAGCTGAATGACAGAGGCACTTTTGTGGCCTAAGCCTCCCGTCTGCTCTGTCTCCCCTCCTCTCTGGGCCTGTGCATTATTCAGAGACGTGCTGCTAAGAGCCAAGTACCCAAAGTAACATTCCTTCTGCTCCACAGAGCTGCTCCTGAACCTCAGCCGCCTCTCAGACACCCGAATGCACAGCGGATGAAACAGCTAAACTGTTTTTTATTCATGGCGATGTAAAAGTTGGAGCAACACATAACATCAGCGCCGGACTGCTGAACACAAGGGTATCTAAACATGTTTTGAATGTGTTGTCACTGGGGATTTTAACATGCACATTTTCCTTCTCTGCTTTAAAAAAAAAACAAAAAAACTATAACGTAACACTATTTTTAAATTTAAATTTGTCTCAAACATCTTGACTTGTCACTAGCATTTACCAGTCAGTTTTATTTTTAACCGAATCACAATAAATACAATGCATTTAAAAGAATAGTTCAGCAAAAATGAAAATTAGCTTAAAAGTTATAAACAGGCCATCCAAGATGTAGATATGTTTGTTTTTTCATCAGAAATGATTTATAGAAATTTAGCATTACATCACTTGCTTACCTTTGCAGTGAATGGGTGACCAAACAGCTGATAAAAACATCACAGTAATCCACAAGACATCCACATGATTTCTTTTATACTTTTGTAAACAGTGCTTGATTTCATAAATGTCTCCCCTTGATTCAAACCAGATTGGAGTCATGAAGATTACTTGTGGTTTATTGTTATGTTTTTGTCAGCTTTTTGGACTGTCATTCTGATGGAACCCATTCATTGCAGAGGATCCGTTTCTCCTCTATGCCCCGTCTTTCTGAAAGGTGTCGATTTTTACAAAGCTCAATGTTCTGAAAAAAAGAGGTGTATATTGATTGGCCATCTATCGAGTGTTTTGTGATTGGCTGAATACCTCAAGTGTGTGATGGAAATTTTACGCTCCTTACCATATTGTGATACCGTCTCCCGATATGAGACAAAACCAATAAAACCCATTACAAACAAGGCATTTGTTGCATCCAGCTGGGACATAATTACTGATTCTAATGACTTATACTAATGTCTAATGTCTTTTTACATGTTGCATATCACACTGTGTAAACATAAACCATGTCTGCATTTGTGATAGGAGAAATGACAAACAACAAGCACTACTCTACACTGCTCAAAATTTTCATTTGAATCATCAGTGGCAAATCCTTTACTTATGAAAACATACTTACAGACTGTGAGTCAGAAAGACAAGACTGTCCTTGCAAAGTTGTAATTATCCAATTTATAGAAACACACACCGGCATTGTAGGCTACACTCACTGGAAACAATCCTTGTCCTCCATAAAATGTGCAGCAGACATCTGAATATTTGGGTTGAACTGTTCTGGAGCAGTGTTGTTAATACAACTTAACCACTGATTTCTAGTTGTGTCCTCTTTTGGAAGGCCAAACAATGTAGCTTCGCTTTAACAACAACACACACAGCATCTCCATGACATGGTGCTGGTGGCATAAAAGTTACACCTTTCTTTGCGTGAACATTTGGGTGGCGTTATGCAAATCTTCTTACATATGGGGGCATGTTAGAATGAGCCATTTTAGGTAGGAGTGGTGGACTCTTAACTTTTATAAAGAACATCTCTTTGGATTTGAGATTTTACTCTTTGCAACTTTAGAGATCTTCTTTATGCACCAATAGCTTGTAACACTCCAAAGACAAAGTAAAACTTGAAATCGCATCATATGACCCATTTAATGCTAAAAGTCCCATCATTTGCTTCCAGCCTTTCATGTGATTAGAGTGGTTAATTTCTAAAAGGCTTGAAAGGTTATAAAAGAAAGAAGACAGAAAGGATCTCATTTTTCTTCACCACTTTAACAGAAAACAAGATCTGCATGATAAATGGAACCCTCCAGATTTTACAGGTGTAAGCGCCACGTTATTACTGCTGGAAGCTAATTTTTCAGCTTTCTATCTTGAAATATTCAAGAGATTTGATAAAGGCTCTGATATAAAAGAAGTAATTTAGTGTGCAATATATAATGCTCCCTTGTTTAGACATTTGTTGTTCAATACACTTAAACCTATTTTAATTCCAGAGTTGAATAATAAAAATTGTGAGTGAAAGAAACATAAAGGATTGTTCACCCAAAAATGTAAATACTTTTTACTCAAGGTTCTGTTGTGCCAAACCCACATGCTGCTAGTTTTTTGTCTGTAGAGCCCAAAATAAGAATTTTAAAGTAACCACTTTGTACAGAACTTGACAATAAAATAATATTTCATCCAAGAGAAAATTTGCTGAAAACATACTAACCTAAGGTATCCTAATAACAGATTTGGAGAAATGTAGCATTGCATTTTTTTTGCAATGAATGGGTGCCAGCTGATAAGATGACAACAGCTGATAAAACATCACAATACACAACTCCAGTCCATAGCCTAAGTTAACATCTTTTGAAGTGAAAAGCTGCATGTTTGTAAAAAAAAAAAAAAAAAAAAAAAAAAAATCCATCCATTTAAACCATTGCTTGTCTAAAAGACAATCCTCTATCCATCTGTTCATCTTCAGTTCTCTCTTCACAGCAGTTCAGTCAGTGTACTGTTTGAGTAAATGAATTACTCCAGGATATTGGTTTGTTTGAACTCGGAGGGAGTGTCAGCCACATTTAAAAAAGTTAACAGTTTAAGTTATTTGTGGATTAATGCGTATTGGAGACGCGAACCGTTTCAAACGATTCAGTTCGTTTTGGTGAACTGGTTCAAGAAGATCCGGTTACATCGAATGATCCGTTCGCAAACCAGATATGACAAACTGCTTTGTTTTGAACTCTATCACAATAGACACGGAAGAGAAGACAATGCTGAATAAAGTTGTAGTTTTAGTTATCTTTGGACCAAAATGGATTTTCGATGCTTAAAAGATTCTAACTGACCCTCTGATGTAACATGGACTACATCGAAGATGTTTTTCTTACCTTTCTGGACATGGACAGTATACCGTACACACAGTTTCAATGGAGGGAATGAGAGCTCTCGGACTAAATCTAAAATATCTTAAACAGTGTTCCAAAGATAAACGGAGGTCTTACTGGTTTGGAACGACATGAGGGTGAGTTATTAATGACATAATTTTGACTTTTGGGTGAACTAACACTTTAATGTGGCCTGTCAGTCGTCGTGTGACTGGGTCTGACTAGTGTGAATTAAATCCTTCCACATCTTTAGATGCGTTGCTGTTCACCTCTTTTTGGCCTTTCTCCCTATTTCATGTGCTCTTGTTGAGCCATAAGCCTCTTTTCCACCCCCATCCTTCTGGGCACCCTGTGCTTGAGAGAAATGGCATGTTTCTGAAGTAAAAGCTAGTTGGTAAAGTCCTAACCATTGTGATGTTTAAACTGAAATCTGTCCTTTGACAAAATTCCACTGAAGGAACTGAAAGTCTACAGTTAGAGGAAGCCATGAATCAAAGTACCTGATTTCTTGGGTTTCATAGTTAGATTTGTAAATCAAATGCCATGTGTATATTTACTACAAGTTTCACTTCAAAAAGTCAGACAGGTAGGGTTTTGTTTGCTTTAACTTTCAGTTTCATACACACAGGTTAGACCATTTCATCAGTTTGTGAATCTGTTATATATAAAGTTATGAGCTGTTGTAATGTTGGGAGGCATGACAATGCAGTAGTAAATCCAAGTTCAGGATTTATTCAAAAGAGTGGTCAAACAGGCAGGGTCACACACCAGCAAACAGGTTTAATCCAGTGTGGGACAAAAGAGTAATCCTCAAAACTTGTGAAAGCAAGCAGCAAACAGGCAAAAGCAGGCAGCAAACAACCACAAACGAGATAAACAGTAGGGATGGCCGAAATGGTGTCAAGATCCTGAAGTGCAGATGTTTCAAAACACTGCTCTGAAGTGTAATTTGAAACACCCATGTCACATGACTAAGCGAATCAAATCATGGGGTGTTTCACAAGTGTTTCGAGAACCGAATCTGCTCTTGATCTACAGGGTCTTGAACAAACCACACAATCGCACGTGTCTTAACTAGGGCCGGGACTCGATTAAAATTTTTTTATCTAATTAATTAAAGGCTTTGTAATTAATTAATCGAAATTAATTGCATTTTAATCGCATATAAATATTTGACCTGAGAACAGTGAGAAGTAATTTTTTTTTCACATGGATTTATAGTATACCATCGAATAATGACTGAATACATAAGCTTAAGCAACAAAATATTGTTTATTTTTGTTCAACCAAGTCTAGCAGACCAGTGCAATTTTTGCCATTAAGTGTAGCAATAGCATATTTAGAAACAATTTAGAAATAGTACATTTCAGAAATTCAGGAAGCTTATAGGTGCTGGAACCTTCTGTAAAGTGTTTTTTAAGTAAAACACAATGCTGTCAATTACATTCAGAACATTGGAAACACTGACTATTAGAAAACATCTCTCTGTTGCTTCAGATGCCATAACATACTAAGTCCAACTCTCAATAACCTTGGCAAAACAATAAAGAGTTCAACATAAACTGCCAGTTGCACCAACAAAATACATAGTTCAACATAAAGTGTAAAGTCCACGCTAGCTGCTATATGTTTTGCGTTGAGGTGATACTTGAGGCTCGATGTGCTGCAGTGATATGCGAACGCAAGTTGGTGCTTCAGTATAATCGGTCTGCCGAAACTCATCCAGTGAGAAACGTTCCGCAGTGCAAAAATAAGTTATAAAAACTGCGGGAAATTTTTTTCTGTAATTAATTAATCTTAATTAACACGTTATTTTTTGTGTAATTAATTAATCTCAATTAACGCGTTAAAGTCCCGGCCCTAGTCTTAACCTAATATATTAATATATTTAAATAAAAATCTTTATATGTAAAAAATTCCAGGCGTTGTGACTTTCATTTAATGTAAATTTTTCATGACCAAGATAACATATTTCATGAAGCCTCGATTTGCCCACCACTAGTAAACAGTCCAAGGTAAGGAGACAAAGCCAGGCAGGAAAACAAGGAACTAGGAAAGACACAGAAACTAGGAAGCACAACAGGCTAACAATACTGAACATTAGCTGCGTTTACATGGACTTTACTAATCCGATCATAATAGAACTAGAAGCACAATCAGAATAAAAAAAGTCACATGTATACATGTAAGTCAGATTGAATTTGCCAGATCTGACTACAATTTTGATCAGATTGTTAGGGGTGGTTTATTCCCTTTGTAATCCGAGCGAGAGGACATGTAAACACTTGATCGGAGTGAAAACCGAAACCGAAAGTACTGTGTATGAGCAGTGATGTAGAAATAGCATAATGACTTAAGACGCGCAGAACAGGCTGTTCTTCCTGGTGAATAAAGTGTCATACATAAGTATCCCATCATTATAAAACTCCCCTTTCAGTCAGCGTCTGTGAAGTGGAGCAGGACAACATTCCACCAGAATCCTTGTTTAAAACTCTCATTAACAAACCACTAGTTTTGGGTGTGGGAAGGGGCACTTTTACTAATTTATTTTTCTTTTTTTAAAAGTAAATATCATGTAAATATCATGTGTACTTTTTAAAACAGCATGCGAAAACAGCGGGAAACTCTGTATATCCATGCTGTGTGCACATCAAAAGAGTAAATCCGGTTAGAAACTTGTGACATATAAACACGCATATCAACCCGATTACTTTATTTAGCATTCATGTAAACAATACGTTCAGGTTTGTCAGTCAGAATGAATTCATATAAGCTATGCAAATAGCATCCATGTAAACACACCTAATGAATTACCGAAAAACAAGCTTTAAATAGGGTGAGCTTGAATTGCTAACAAGACACAGGTGAATTCAATCAGTGATCAAAGAGTCTAGGCAAGGGATTATGGGGAATGTAGTTAGCGAGGGAGTGACAGTCTGGGGTCGAGTGCCCTCTAGAGGAACTCATGGGCACTCCAGGTGGTGATAGTAACAGATGGTGAAATCTCATAAAGCAGCCCTTTAGTTAAAGGACACTCTAGTGCACTGAGATTAGCTACAACAACCAATCAAACTGCCACCTGGTGCTCATCAATGTCAAGGGCACCTGGTGGAGCACATTTAAAACAACAACAACAACAAATAGTGTCTCCTGATCCATGAAAAAGCTTAAATTTTTATGAAATTTTAAGAGGTTGAATAAACAGAATTTATCAGTTATAATTTCAGTCAGTGCTGTTTGGACAAATAAGAAGAAAGCTAAATGTCTGGATGTATTTTTGACAACAGAGGGAGGTCACCATTAAATCAAAATTTTTCATTTATGTTGATGATAATAACCAAAGAATAGCCTAGGGGCTTGCCTAAAATTACTTTACCTTTAAAGTTGGTACTGCAAGTGATTTTTAGGGAATGGTGTGCAGACAAATATCCAAATTACCTGAAAGATATCATTGAAATCCCTGCTTTGAGTTATCACACATATCTGTGTAACTGACCCAGTCTCTACAAACAATAAAATAAAATAAAAAATCGGTTGGACACTGTTCATTTTTGTTTGTTGTGTTGCATTTTCTGCTTGTCAATCATTTTGTGTATTTATAGCTGACAGTCCATGTATGGAAAGGCTGAAACTAAGAGCGCTTGTGGCATTTTGTCTTGTGTTTGGAGGGTGCAAATTGCTCATGATTTCTCATTTGTCAACAATGGCTTGCAGAGCCATACACCCTAAAAGGAATAACAAGACACAGAAAAATAAAGAGAAAAAGCAAGACTGAACTTTGCTGAATTGTTTTGTCACTGGAGGGAGATGAGAACTTCAAAGCATTTCCAGCTTGATAGATATATGTCTGCAGAAAGACACAAAACATATCTGCAGAAGGTAGGTAGACTTGTCTCTACAAAAGGGACGTGTCTAAAAGCCTGTTTAAACCAAGTATGATAACAATAAATATTAGCATTCATACCAATGCACAATAACCTTCTCTTTATTATAAGAATGCCTTGCAGTTATGTTGTCTGTTGTTTAAAAAGCTCAATCTATTTAAAGTCATGGGGATTCTGATTGTCAGTGTTCTTATTGTTCATCAGCTGGAAAAAACTGTGCTGAAAGTAATCCCCATGATTTCTTTCATCTGTGTGAGTATAGTTCATATTTTTATAGATTTAGCATCATTTTTAGAACTTTATAGCTAGTTGCAGTTATAGTAATTGTCATTGGTATGAACAGGCCTTAATTCACTGTTATCAAGTTTTGTGAAACATCTAGAATGGCTAACATAGGTTAACCATCACATATTAAACATGTAGCAGAGGGAAAAAAAGTGTACATCTCTACACTTCTGTGTAAAGCATTTTACAAAGAGGTTATTTTTAGGTTTTAGTCATACGGAAACTTCAGGGGAACTGACAACATCATGCAAACTAGCTCTGAAAAGTGACGTTACTTCTAGGACAATTTGTTCACAGATAATTTGTTTAGTTTGGCCACTTGCACAGTAAGTGTCCAACTACGTTTTAGGGCTATTTGCACATTCACTGGTGATGTGTAAGATAACAGACTGTATCCAAAAGATGGGCAAATATTTGCATAGAAACAGGAAGCTAAACTGCAATTTGTCTTGGTTCAGTCACAGAGCTGATGCTTTGAAGTGTAGAGATGACTGTGGACTTCAGAAGGGGCTCCAAAGCCTCCACTCCTGTCAATCACTCGACCGTGTCCAAAATCAACTCCTTCAAGGTCCTGACAGGGCATTAAATGCAGGGTGAACTCTCACTGTTGTAGAAAAGTCAACAGAGGATTCACTTTGGGCTACAACTGAGCAAATTCAATTTGACACAGGATTTGATGGTCCAATTCTAGAAGACAACCATCACTAGGCCAGTCAGTGCAAGGGAGACACAAATCTTCAACACATTATTCGTTCAGTAGAAAGAGTTTTTGAGCAATACTCCAAAAAAAAAAAAAACTGAATTTCTGCTGTTATGTTTTGAAGCAACATACCAAGTAAAGAACAAGTGCCTAATAAATGCAAACTTCATAAACTCAGTTCTGACTTTCATACTAGTGAGAATCTTCTGTTAGTTTGTAGCCTGAGAGCTTCTGCCCTTCTCATATAGGCCACATCCTGATAATCATTATGGCATAAAAAACCTCAAGCAAACCCCATTACAGCTAATAGCATGCATCACAACTG
This sequence comes from Carassius auratus, assembly GCF_003368295.1. NCBI lineage: Eukaryota > Metazoa > Chordata > Actinopteri > Cypriniformes > Cyprinidae > Carassius > Carassius auratus. The sequence continues at coordinate 7,395,132 of NC_039285.1, forward strand.
AGGAGACAGAGACAGACACAAAGATACATATAAGACAGAATGAAAGCCTTTTTGAATTTCAATCCCAATTCTATATTACATGGTGTAATTTATAGTGCTTATGCTATTTCCGTTTTCAGTTTATTCTTTCTGCAGACTCCTATGTATGATGATGCATGCATGACTTGCTGATATTCTTTCATCAAATGCATTGAATTTCCACTGTCCACTGAGCTTCCTGTGATATTCATGGTGTCATTCCTTCTTCTCAGTGGGTTGATCTGAACTCTGAACGATATTACTTAGAATAATCTAAAACAGAACACTTGTTATCTTCCTTATCATAATTTTGTAATGAATGGCAATGAAATAATTTGGATTTTAAGGAGTTGAATGCCTATACATCTGCCCTTCATAAACAACTGATTGCGTTACCCTTGACCCTTTGCTTTGATCGCACCTCCTTCTTAACACCAATTCTCCATCTCTGATGATATAACATCCAAAAATACTGAGATAATTGAAGATATTGTAAGATATTTCAAATATAATTAAAATGTGGACATGTTTGCTTTAAATACCCACACAAAAATATAATATTTTGTATTTTCATAAAGTAATCGACTGCTATAAAACTAAATCTATGTGACTCATTTTCACAGGGTATAGAGTAATTCATGAAGTGTGGAAAAACAACTGATGAGGCTTTTTTTCAAATGTAGAGGTTTTGTGTGTATGTCATAATACATCATGCTATTCGAAATTTGTTGCAGATTTTCTGTAGGTTTTGAGAGTCTTATGAAATTATGGCCGAAAAAAGGTTTTAAATCAGGCCAGATAGTCTTACATTTATATAGTCATGGCACTAAAAGTCAGTTTATGCTCAAATCAAGAGCAAATATCTATGTCAATGGGATATGCAAGCTCAACTTCTTGAGAGCTCCCTAGATTTAAGAACACACTGACATATTGTTCCATTTAATTTAATAAAAACATTTTCTTAGAAAATCTTACATTTACGTTAATTAAAACTACCTGTGCTAGCCCTGCATTCATTGCAACTGTGTTTCATGGTATTTCATTTCAGGCTATGCACAGATTTTACTTTCAGGTAATGGATTATGGGAAACAAGAAAAACTGATACTTGCTTCTGTGTCTAAATATTTTCTCATGACTCGTGTGCACTAAAAAAGCATTGTTATGAATAGACACAAGAAACATGGTCATAAAACAGGTCATTGACTGGGACATGGATCCATCTCAGACTAAAAATAATTGTAATCAATCATTAATATTTTCCCCTCTTTTGGATTTCTAGTTTTAAACAGATATACAAAGGAAAGGCTCCATGATTCACATGACATCTATGTGGAGTGAAACCGAGCACGTCAGTGGCAGTATGCATTACGAACGCTGAAAACAAGCCTGGGTGAACTGCTTCGTAATGGTGCGTGGGTGGATATCCACTGCCAGATCCACAGATTCAATCACTCCTACCAGTGTCTCTTTCTCACCTCTTCTCTGTCTCATTTTATAGGTCTATCTCTCTCCTCCCTTTTCTTCTCAAATCAAGTGAAAACAAATCAACAAAGCTTCACTGGGCTAATTGTCAACAATATATATTATTGCATGGCATTTGAATGGTTGCTATTAGTAATAATAGCAGAGAAATCAGATGTATTTTTAAGATGATCCTATAGAATTATTATTATTATCATTATTATTTATTTTTGGCAGTGTGAAATCACCAAGTTATAATGATAAATTATGGTCAATACTGACAATATCACACCACTTAGTTTGTTTTTAATGTGTGAATAGACTCTAGGCCCCCTCTTTAGTATCGTTCAGTGAGTCAATTCAAGCCAAAAGAAATGCTTAAAAATGAATCTGGTGTGTTTATATTGTGCTTTTTAAATTCTTCAGATTAAGCAATAATTCCCTGGAGCTGTAATGAAAATACTTTATTTATCATAAGTTCACTTTCATAACAGGGGCTTGGGGAGTGTTGACAGAGCCAGCTAAATATAAATATGAAGGCAATAAAATTGGACCAAGACTTCCATACTTAATTCCATTCTCATGAGATTATATGGACCATTTCTAGAGCATATGGGTTTATATGATGTCAGTTTTAGTGTAGGGTAGTACTTTTGGAACAGGAGGCATTTGATTTTTTTAATTTATTATATCTTTCAAATCTAATTCATTTCATTTAATTGATTGGCATGTTTGTATAAATTACATTCTTTCCTACTCAAGCAATTCAGTCAAGAAACAAAATCAAAACAATCAACCAAATCGTAAAGGTTTATAAAAATATTTGGAACATTTGGAAAATTAAAGTAAATATTGAAGTGAACTGAAATATACTCATAATGTATGAGTGAAAGCGTGACAGTGATGTATCCAAACACAGGCTCAGTGATCACAGTCCAGCAAAAGAAAAAGGCAGACAAAGACAAAAATGGCTCCCAAAAGAACAAAGAGTATGTGCTCACTTTCTCCTTTATTGCTATGAATTTCAGAATGCAAGAGAGAGCTGAATGTCTTTCAAATCACGTTTTCCAAAACTGTCAGAAAAAGATCAAATGCAGGTGTTCCAGTCGCGCATCAGCGTATTTGAGCTTGATGCCCTCAGAAACCAGCCACTGTTTCACCATAGCCGAGACTTATCTGTGCACGTCTACATTCATCTGTAAATATTAATTAAAGCTTTTAATGAATGTTTTATTTCTTGTATTATTGTTATTCCAGCAGGAGGATCCAAAGGCTGTTGCACACCTGGTTTGGCTGGCAGTCCAGTCTCAGAGAGCCACTGTTTCTTTGTTTAATATTGAAGTTCTTCTTTTTTTATTCCACCTGTAAAGTTGAAATACCCTGTTTTGACAGGCTTTTTAAAAACTAGTCCCATAATGGTTATGTTAGGCAGTACTTTGAAGCTGTTTTAATGCATTTGAAAATATGAACATTGAAACTGTGAAAGCAATGTGATCACATACATTTTCAACTTGTGGATGATTAAAACATTTTTAGACCCCGTTGACACCTATTTTTAGTGTTCTCCACTTGGGATCTGATGCAGAAAACTTTCTTAATATTAGGTCTAAACAGAGCTATATAGGTTAATAGGTACAGTAAATAGGTTTCAACATGGTTTTTAAATGTTTCCAACAAATGTCAGATTAACCAACATAGGTGCATTGAAAAAAAAAAAAAACATGCCTCTACCTACATTTTTGCTCAAAAAACATTTTGATACAATTCACTGCATTTTCCATCTGATTTCCATTGCATAAATTATGATTATGGCAGATTATAAATGAAAAAATGCTTATATGGCTTATCTGATACTTAAACAATACTAAGTTATTACTTTAAAGCACTCTACCACAGTGCATTATTTGTTAAAAAAAACACATATGATGTTTCCATCACATAACCAGCTCAGTATGCATGGCTTTTATGACATACAGTAGTAAACTTCTTAGTTGCTCACCTGGTATAGCCTCGCACTTATGACACAGAACACTCAGGTATGAGTCCCGTGAAAAACTAGTCATGATAAAAGAGCTGAAAGACTTGTAGAAATAAACTAAAATAACATGGTTTCTTCAGCAAACACATTTGCTTTTGTTAACACTATCGGTTAGGTTTAAACTTTCAAACACAATAGAGCATTAACCTTTCATGGTAACTCACTGGACATTCCAAATTGCCCCAACCAATGATGAGCGCTACTCACTTGACATTTCAATTTGAAACTATTGCAAAATGTTCAAGAAATAGCATAATGTTGTTCATTATTTGTATTTATTAATTAATTTATTTTTAATGAGGTTGTAAGAATCTAAAGTTAGGCCTTGTTTGTTCTCCTTAGTAAGTAGTTGGTGATACAACATTATAATATGGAATGAAATGAAAATTGTGATTATGTTTTCTTTGTGACCCATATATCTAAAGGCTTCTTAAATGAGAAAACATGTAGGGTGGGACTTGATTGTATCTATTGGGAATTGATTGGATCATTGGGTCATTGTTGTTTGCTACTTGCTGCATGCAATCGCATATGCTTGACAGGTTGCTTGAGGGTAGAAATAATAATAATTGTAATAATAATAACAACGAATAAATAATTTAGAACAAAATATAAGAATTTTACATTTTGATTTCATACTGACTTTAAAGCATAATGTATTTAGATAGCACACATTAGCTAGCTTTGAAAGTGATGCTAAATTACAATATACATTGCACAAGGTGAACCTTCTATGCCTAAAATTACCCTTACATTTAGCATTTAATTCTTTAGCATGCATATTCGACTCCCGGGTAAATAATAATTTCCACACTTGCTTTGGCAATATTGTATGTTAAACAATCTTGCCAATAACATACTTTGGAATACTCTTTTGAAATGTTCAAATTAAAATACGTTTCTACAATTTCAATTCCCTTGGCATTCTGAAATTTACAAAATAAATAAAAAGATAAATAATGCTCTTTACTCAAAACTCCCGGTTTAACCACAATCGAGTGTTTGTAACATTGATGATTATGATCATATAACGAGACAAAAGCACTGGAAGCAGCTAATGCTCACTAGACTACATTTCTTATTGAGGAGTATCAGGTAGGCCTAAAGAGTTGCTAATTAAATTCTACTCCCCTTATGCACACCGGTTTTTTTTTTTTTCAAATAGATTAAGATGTTTTTTTTTTAATTAAAATATTTTGTCTATAATTTCGTGTCAATATAAATATTTACAATACCCTAGTCAGATTTCTAGTCATTTGGCGGTGCTGTTACAGGTTGTCAACACTAGGCTAATGGCCACACCTTTCTGTGATTCTTCCTATGGCAAAGGCCCGCTCATCGGCTTTAAATCTTCCGCCCCACATACACAGAAACACAAACGCAACACTTTTCCCGCATATATCCCCGCACCAACATCGTTTAACAGCGTTTGCTTAGCTGGAAATACAGCGAGACGCGCATTCATTCTGCCTGCATATAACGGCATAACGGCATCTTGCTGTGGTTAACGGTGAGCGATACGAATGATTGCTCGTGCGCGCGCTCTCACTCCCTCTCTGCTCCTGACGTCAGCGAGATTGTCTCGAGCCCAGCGCGCTCTCTCTCCATACTGACCCTCCATTGTACGCACGCTAACGATGCCAGCGCTCGAAGCCGCCGCCGCCGTCGCCCAATAGAGACCTCCCAGCCCGAGGACAGAGCACCACGAGCCCGCTACACAGTGCGAGAGCGTGCGCAAGAGACTTATGTTCCAGCCCAACGTTGTCTTTTGCGGGATTTAATGCTCTAGCTAGTCGCCGACAGGGAGAGAGAGAGAGAGAGAGTGTGTGTGAGAGAGAGGGATAGGGACAGCCTAAGAGAGGGATAAGGAAGAAACACCGAGGATATTTCTCACCCGGACCGATTTGGAGATAAAAAGTGCCGAGGTTCATTTAGCCATGGGATGTACACTGAGCGCAGAGGAAAGAGCGGCTCTGGACAGGAGCAAAGCCATCGAGAAAAACCTCAAAGAAGACGGAATCACTGCTGCTAAAGATGTGAAATTGCTCTTGCTAGGTAAATGCGGAGTGGAGCCAGTCAAATCTAGCTGAATCCTACACATCGCAATGTCTCATCCGATGAATGCACACATATGGGATCTCTTCATTTTGACAGGCGATCTTACTCCCTTGTGTCTGTCTCTTCTCCACAGGGGCTGGGGAATCTGGGAAAAGTACCATCGTGAAACAGATGAAGTAAGTGGCATGTTTTAAATGACACCCATCAGTCAGTCAGTCAGTGTGCGCTGTGTGAGACACACGACAACCCCCCCCCCCGCCCCCCACAACACACATACACACACACACACACACACACACACATCCTCGATTGCTTGATGGCGAATTCTTAGGTCCGCCATATTTTCAAGGAGCCGTCTCTATCCACTAGCGTGTTATATACATTGTAGCCGTAACGTGATAATATGATGTAGCAGATCCGCAGTATGTATATTGGTGGGTTCGGGAAGACGAGGCGCCGTCGATGTGCTGTTCACGAAAATGGTGCTGAAAGTCAACTGGGGAGCCGTGTTTCTAAGTCTAATGCTCCATTGGAGTCCGAGTAACATCACCACACTCCACCCCGATTTCGCTTCATCCTCTGGCCATATATGTCTCTGATGTCTTCCTGTGCATTTGCTTTTATGACACACGACAAAAATGAATCAAATATAGGCTATATACACTTACAGATATATATAGCTATAAGCTACTGGGCCCTTCTGACAAAGAATTAAATGGCTGATCCTTAGATTTTACTATAATGCAGCATTCTTTTAGAGATTAATATGCAATTTTACCTGAATTATATGCAGTATGGACCGATAACTGGCTTGACCCATAGCCTTAAATTCCCCCCCCCCTTTTTTTTTTACCCATATCCACACTTTTCTAGACGACTGGTTTTTGGTTCTTTATGATTGGGTACATTGATAAATGGTGTCCCCTTAATGGTACTCATTTTAATGTTCAAGCTATTATATAGCAACCATTAATTTTCAGTAAATAAATAAAAACATTTTTAAAGGGTCTGGCTCCAAAATAATTTTTCTACCATGTAAATTCGCATAAATATAGTTATGAATAATAATAAAATAATCACAATGCATGTTGTTTTATTTTTATTCTATCAAAAATCACAAATAAAATCAATAAAATTATTCTGCATATTTAATTTTTCACTTGTAAAAGTCATTTATTGGTAAAAATCCTAAAAAATAAAATACAAATAAAAACCACTCGCTTTCTACTATGTAGTTAATACGGAGTTAAGAACCTTCTGTTAACTGAGAATGGTGAAGGCAGAGCTTATATGGCAAATGGTGCCTGGAGATAATGCTGTCGGCAGTGTGTGCATGGCGTTGGTGCAACATGAACAGGCCTTGTGCGTTTGCAGTCTGTTGGGTGGATGCTCATAGTGAAGGAAGAAGGTTTGACACCCAACCAGCTCAACTTCCTCAAGGCCATTTTTATGCAATGACTTTCTCTTTACGCTTCACTGAAAACGATCTGTTCTTGCGGTTTGGATTTCATATCCTCAGTCGAATGTCTTATTAAATGCAACTCCTCTAGTTATTTCCCTCTTTGACTTGCTTTACAGTAATCTATGTATATGGTCACTTTTTTTGGACGTGGTGTATGGTGTAGAATATGTATAAGCTAAATATGTATATGATTACTGATAATAGACGTTAGATTGTAAGTGAGATTTTTATGTGTCGAGCTGTATCAAGCGTAGTTTATTGCTCAATGCAAACCATTCGATGAAGAAACGCATCCACGAACTGCCTTTGTCTAATCGAAATCTATAGCCCTCAGAAAATGTCCTTTTATGTTTGCTCTTGATATGATGTAATATTACGGTTCGTTTGTAATGCATTGTGATGGAAAAACGCACGAAATTAGCGCGGGCATGTTCTGAAATAATGTATCGGAGGATTTCAGGCGGTTTCAGTGGTGGACAGCGCCCAGCAGAGTCTTTTTCTGTGATCGGCTTTCTTCGGCCATTTTCGGTTTTCTCCGTCGTTAAGAGCGTTGAGACTTTGGCGGGAGGGAAAACAGGGAATGGATTTGTGGGTCGTTTGCGCTTGCAACACGTGTTCAGAGAGAGGCGCGGTCTGTTTTGTTTTCCCTAACACCTACCTACGTTGTTTCTTTTGTGTTAAATCTGTGTATTAATGTTTAATGACATAAATACAATACTTAACTTGGGACAATAGCTCAATGAGAAAAATCAGCTGACTAGCAGAGTCAGAAATTAAGCTGGGCAAAAACGCAAATAAATTGCCAGTTTATTTAATATGGTTCAGAAAATGTACTTGTTCCTCTTATTAAAATTTCAATATTCTGTAGCCTAGTTTTTGTGTTGTGATATCTTGTACATTATTTACAGCAAATGTTAAATTTGATGTGTATTTCTGTAACATTGCCAATCTCATTGACAATTCCGTCAACTAATAAATCTGACTGTTGATTTTATGATTAATAAACAAAAAGGGAGAAAATTAACTTAAGGTTGTATATTTTCTCTAAATATAATACGTTAATTTTTGGCAGTGCTTACAGAATGAGTTAAAAAAATATATACTTTTTTTTCAGTTTCAAATTGCTTGGTCAACTTAAATTAATTACAGTATTTACTACTGTGCTTTTAAGTCATTGTTGCTAATGCCTCAGGCATATTTATAAGTCATCCAAAGAGTGATGACTCTTTCCTCTCTAAGGATTCATTGTTGCTCTGATGTGCTTAATTGGGTACTAAGTGTGTCTCATGATGGAGCTGGTAAAACGGTTTGGGTCCTAAAGGAGCACAGTTTGTAGCTTTGGGCTTCTTACTGTAATATGCCATGAATGAGTACAGTATTCTGTATTGCATGGCTTGAAAACGGCGGATGAAACAAGGAGGTGTGCAGTGCACTTAACATGTCAGAGTAAACCAGGGAACTGGGTGAAGTGTGAAAGATGGTGAGAGAGAGAGGGCGCAGAATGAGGAGGGGAGATGTTGGTAAACCCTGTGATTATGGTGTAGTTTTCTAGGCAGGCAACAGTGCTTCCATCTGCTTCATTAGTTCAGTGTGAGAGGGGAGTGTTTAAGTGTGCACAGGCTCTCAGTAGCTGATCACGTCACACATACTCGGGTCTCTCTCTTTCTGTCTGTGCCTTACTCTCCTCTTCCTGGCACCTTGTCATATGGGAATGAAATATGAACAATTGAATATGTATTTTGTGGGTTGGGGGAGAGAGTAACAATGTGAGTATATGGTTATAAGAGCAGTTTCCACACCCACACATGCCATGCATGGATGATCAAAAGCATCCTTCAGAAAGCAGATAAAATGTATTATGATGAGTTCTAAGGTATGGTTCTATAAGGTATTTGTGCACTGAACATCCTTTACATGCTGATTGTGGCATATTAAAGCTGTATATGTCATCAGGTCCTGGTAAACATGTTAGGACTAGGCATTGCTGACTAATTTAGTAAATGCTAATATTTTGTGCATTACTGTTTAAAAGATGGGGTCAGAAAATGTTATTTGGAAAGAAATGAATACTTTATGAAGCCATGACACAATCAAAACTGGCATTAAAAACATTTAAACGTTTCAAACAAATTCTTAAAAAAGAAAAATTAACCAAAACATTAAGCAGCACAACTGTTTTCAACATTAAAAATAAGAAATGTTTCTTGGCACCAAATTATCATATTAGAATGATTTCTGAAGGATCTTGTGATATTGAAGACTGGACTAATCGCTACTGGAAATTTAGAAGCCATTAAAATAATTAAAAATATAAATATATGAAAATATAAAACAGTTATCTTAAATTGTAGTAACATTTTTCACAATATTAAAGTATTTATCACATTTTTTAATCAAATATATGCCTTTAAAAAAACAAAAAACTACCATTAACAAAAAAGAAAACTGTTATGTCAAAATCAATTCTTTTTACATAAAAAAAACTTTGGAGCAAGTTTGCATTCACCAAAGTAATAATGGAACTGTGCTAGGGGTGTAACGGTACTGGACCGTACCGGACCGTTTCGGTACAGGGCTTTCGGTACGGTGCACGTGTGTACCGAATAGCGGAATGCAATATTTTGTGCGCGGAACATTTTCGTGTTTCCAAACGAACATATTAAGTGGCGAAAGTCTCCAAGTTCAGCGCAAATCCCGCCCTGCAGCTGAGGCCGGCGACACACTGGCTGCGTGGCGTGAGCGTCTCAGCTGCGTCGCATTTCTGTTTTTAATTCGGCTTCCATGTTAACAGGTAATAGCTTGCAGACTGCCTGCTTGAGACACGCGACACGCCAGCATGTTGGAAGCGTTTCCAGTCAAAATAGAATAGGAAAATATGTTTATATGTAATTTTGTACACAAATACATATTAATTCATGACACTTTGATGTTTGAAAGTCTATAGGTTGACATAAATTCAGATATAAATGTAATTTAAAAAATAAATTAATAATTATTGATCACCTGTAAAACATAGTCTATTTTGCCGTCAATACTGTTGACGGTGTCCTTTATCAGTAGGCTTTATATTTATGCTCAACATGAAGTATAGATATTGTTGTCATGAAGACAAGAGCCTGGTCTGTCGGCGGTCTCCCTGTCACCTACAGCAGCAGGCACAGCACGGTTCTGGTGAAGCAGTCATACAAGCTGGGATTGGTAATGCTGCACTGTAATCATAGTTATTTATTTATATTTTTCATTATATTTATTATATCATATTGGTTTAGGGCTGAGAGTATTTTATTTAGTGGATAACTTTGCAGCAGTATTTTATTTCTTATTCTTTTTTATTTTATATATATATTTTATTAAAAAGTTTTTTTTAAAAAAGTGTAAAGTAATAAACAACCTGCAGTTTAATGTTTGCATTCCTTTCCCTTACTGTACCGAAAATGAACCGAACCGTGACTTTAAAACCGAGGTACGTACCGAACCGTGATTTTGCGTACCGTTACTCCCCTAAACTGTGCCGATATTGTGGTAAATGTTAAGATATAAAGCTTATTTGTGTGAAAGTGAAAATACAAGCCGAACTTCTTGCAAATCACTCTCAAACTAATCTAAAAATGGAGATGGGAAGAAATGTCCATAATTCACCCTTGCGAATAATGCTGGACTTGCCAAAAAAAATGCTGATAATGTGGAGAGTATTTTGAGCCACATAGAGTAAATATTGACTAGATTACTTTTCTTCTGTAGTAACAATGAGTTATGAAAGCCATAATTAAGACTAGTTCCCCATCTAAACAATGTCGGTTCTGTTGTCTAATCTGTGAACTGTAATCCAACGCCACTCCTCATATTATCCTTTAAAAGCAGACTTCTGCCGCTGGATAAACTGGATAGGATTAAAAATGTTTGCTTTTTCTAAAGTGATCTCTGCAGTATGCAATATGCTGGGCTGTCCTGTAGCTGGCTAATTGAAGGGTTGAAGCAAAGGACTCAGCTGTTCAGATATACTCCATCTGCACTGCCATGAAGATAAACTCTGGCCATGTACTTGACTAGCAGAGCATAAAACATCTTGTCTCTATAGTGTCTAGAACATGTTATGTGTTGAGTTATTGTTATCCGATGAAGGTTTAGATGAAGAATACTGTAAGATACAGCAATAATAGAGGCACAGTGCAGACAAGAGTGTGTTTCACTTCTCCAGGAAGAGGGACTTAAGCTCTACAGCGGTCTAAATTTCAATTGCGTCACTCTTGAGCTGAATATTTATAAAAAATAATAAGACTTTTGCTCTTTTTGTATGTGTGTGTGTGTACATTCTATACATATCTATTTATTTTGGTTTGGCTAGTTATTTTTATTGTGTAATTTAAATTTTAATAATGACTGTTCATAGATTATCAGCCATAACATGAAAGCAATTATCTGTTTATTGGTGTTGGAGAACATTTCAATATCGATGCGACCCTTGAGTCATGACATTTTCATTTTATGAAATCCATTACTTAAATACATATTTGGTTCAAAATCATACATATTCTGTGTTTGGTTCCTTTAGTTAGCCTTTAAGTAGTAGGTGTATGCTCTGACCCCATTGGGTATAACTTGGACCTTTGATATGTATTGTTCAAAGGTTCAAAGCAGATGTAAGTTGTAGATGGCTGTTTGGGTGGGTAAAGACAATTTTAATTCAAAGAACTGAAATTAGCATTTACACAAAGCAACCTTGCTCGCAACTGCTGTACTGCTGGCTCTGTTATTGGCAACTGCAGTAGTGTGCAGTATGCAGATTACAAGGCCATTTACGCTACGGCTTTACATCGATTTTCCACTTGGAATCTTACTATAGAAAGATTAGGTATTTTAACGAACCATGTGCTGAAAGTGCAGTGGGTTTAGCTGGGGCTGTGACACACTTGCAAACCACAATGTGTGTGTTTGGGGAAGCTCTGAGTCACTATAGAAGGGGAAAAGGAAGGAGCTCTGATGAAACACACAGCCTGGTGAAATGAACTGTACTAATGATAGTTTCCCAGTCCATTTTTGCTTGTCTCCCTGTCAGTGATCTTCTTACTGTCCCTCTGTAATAGAGGGGTTTTCAGTGTCTTGCTGATGTGATTGGAGTTGACTGAGCACAGGGAGAACAAACGGTTCTCATGTATTAATTTCCCAGAGCTCTGGCTGTAATACTCTGCCGTGATCCCCTCTGACTTGGCCCACAGACACTGTGTGACTTTCAACAAGACAAACCTCAATTATTTTTGGGTTGGTTTGCTTTCCTCTAAGATGATTATTCAATGTGTGTGTATTTGTTTCTATACCTGTGGCATGGCAACATGGCACCTGCCTTTTGCATCTGATTTGTGAATGCTACTGTGTATGCAAAGCCATCAAACCCACAAATTCAATTAAACATGCAACATTCAGATATACAGTACTATTATAGCACTGTATAGACATATTAAGTACTATAATGCCCATGGTTTCTAGTGTAAAAACAACTTGCAAAAAAAACACAGATCTTTAAGCCAGCTCTGTTATGGCTGTCATGATTAAAGAGAATTGCGTGAAGATTGAATGAAGTAGGGTCGATTGTTGCATCAAATTTAATAGGTGCAGTTTGCAGCATACATTATAAACATTATAATCAATCACATGTTTCAATTGAGCTTATGAATGTGATGTCCAATCTTTTGATTCGTCACTCTGGAGAACGCTGCAATTGTTCAATGCGATTGCTCACTGACTGTGAATCTGTAATTCCACATTCTCTCTTCATTGTAAACAAGAAAGTGCAGAGAAGATGTAAGTTAGAGAGGCAGTTTGACTGAAATCATGGAGAGCTTCAGTGTTCTTTGCACACTTTCTTTAAATACTTTATTGCTAATCTGAGTGACCGTTTTGTTTTACATGCTACTGAAATGACCAGTGTGAAGTCTTGATTTTCTAATTAGTAAAATGCAATAAACAAATTCATAAATTGTTCTTAGCTTGTTTTGTCTGTAGCCAGAATTTAACATGCTTTTCCCCCACAAAAACGTTCTATTAAATGACAATTAAAATATTCCCCTCTAATGAGTTTTTTATTTTGTTTTTATTTATAGGCTATTTACTTCATGCATTTATACATGTACTTAAGCACAGTCTGTGTAAATAAACAGGGATCAAATATGAATGTTTTAAAATTGGTCACTGAAAAATGGTCAATTTATATTATTCTTTAACATAACTACTATTTGATCTTTAAAATGAGAATATTGGTGGTATTTTGGGAACCAAAAAAGCACAATATTTGGAAATAAAACCCCACTCTTTGTTTCGACCTGTCTTAAGTAGTCATATCCTTTACCTGTGTTTAGACTTACGATTATTGCACAGTAAGTCTGTTCTCATTTATTGTGAATTAAAAAAATAATAAAAAAAAGACAGAGGAAGTGAGAAAGTGCTTAGCTAAGGCAAAAAAAGTTTCTCTTTTGCCATATTTTCTACTCTGTCACACAGCCAAGAAAATCTCCTTTTGTCTTTTCAGCAGCAAAACAGTGCATTTATCCATTTGTGGGTTAGAGAGTTAATGCCTGAAGTTATGCTTGATGAAAAATAAAGGATGAACAGTAGAGTGGGAAACAGTGAGGCCGGAATGTCAAGTACTTCCGTGAACCTCTCAGTGACCCTTGTCCTCCCACCGGTTCTTCGTTGCCACCCTCTTCACCTCTCTTGGTCTCTCTGTGGTGGGTCCATATGTGGAGAGTTCTGGCTGACCCATGTGCTGGTAATCACACAAAAGGCCTTTGTCTTAGTGAGGTGTTTGTGTTGAGCCATAAAGCAGATCCAAGGCCAGCCCCTTTCCACGCCAACACAAAAAAGCTTTATTAGGGAGGCAGTCAGGGTGGGTCTGCTCATCTGATCTGGGGTCAGCTGATTTACAGCATGGCAGTGCAATGTGAACTCTCCTTATGGTTGAATTATATAATATGTATCTGGATCAGAGTGGATAGTCCTTAATTTAAAATGTACTTGTGATGCAACTAAATGTATTTATTATATAATTTGGATATATATTAACTACTGTTAACAAGTTTGGAGTCTGTAAAATTTATGTTTTTGAAAGAAGCCGAGGCTACAAAATACAGTATAACAGTAATATTGAAATACCGGTCCAATTTATAATAAATGTTTCTATTTAAATATTTTCCTGTGATGGCAAAGCCGAATCCAGGCTTCAGTGTCACATTAAATGATTTTAATATGCTTATTTAATGCTGAAGAATAATTTATATTATTATCAGTGTTAAAAACAGTTGTCCAGCCTAATATGTTTGTGGAAACCTTCATTGTTTCAGGATTCTTTGAAGAATAAGAAGTTAAAAAGAACATCATATATCTTTTTTTAGACAGCTGGTAAGTGCCAAAAAGTACTATACAAGTAGTATGTACAATTTGTGTTGTGTATTCCAAATTCCAAAAAGATAACTATTTTGTGAGAAACAGATTCAGAATTACTTAAACTGTTGTTGTATTGAGAAGATCTATGTGAAGATTCTTTAATAATCGTTTTTTTTCCAAAGAAAAATAACAGCGTACAGATTTGGAATGACTTGAGGGTGGGCAACAGAATTGTAACTTTCAGGAGAACTGACCCTTTAAATGTTAGAATGTGACATGCTTTTGTCGTGCACACCTATAGTTGTGGAAATAATTTCATTATTTGCAAGTGCTAGTGGGATACTGATGAAATGTCTGTTATAGGGTGATGTGTGTGAAGAGTGTTAACTGCATCCTGCTTTGACTGCGTCTTGCAATGTGTTTGTATCATTGTAACCTTTACCTGGTGACTGTGAGTAGGTTTAAATTGGTCTGACAGTTGGCGTTTTCCAGCAACTTTCTGCCCTTGGGAGCAAACACGTGCACACAAACACACACACACACACACACACACACACACACACACACACACACACACACACACACACACACACACACACACACACACACACACACACACACACACACACACACACACACACACACACACACACACACACAAATGGAGCTTGGGTATTACACAAGCAACTTTTAATTTAGGTATAATTGCAGATGCAGTAGGGACTCTCCCTGTGGTCTTTTCTTCACACAGACACACCGTTTGGAACATTTCTGCTTTTGCAGTGTCGCTTCCTTTTTACTGACTGAAAACTACAGATGCTGCCCCATCGCTTACGGTAATCACATGTAGAGTAATTTGACAGGAACAGCTGATGGTTACAGTGAATAATGTGTGAAACTGGTCCATAACTAATGCAGGTGCTTTCAGCTGCTTGTGTGCACATTCCTCGGGTGAACGCTGAGGATGTGCTACCATATTTCATTTAACCAAATGCATTCCCTCCCTCTTTTCTTCACTCTGTTGCCATGGAGATGACAATGGCTGCCATAATTAGAGGATGACAAATAACCAAGAGTAGGTAAGGGGGATGGGTAGTTACTGTGAACTGTGAATCAGAGGGAAAGTGGGAGTGAATCAGGGGTTTGGCTGTAGGGAGTGTACGAGACGAAGGCTGAACATGTCTGGGTGTGAGTAATATTATGTATTCATGACCAGTCCATATTAAATTGCTAGCATGGTACTAAAAACCACTTTATGCTTTTAAGTAAGATTAAATTAAAATGGACCCAATTTGCTTACTTATAAATGATTGGTATGATTCATTAGAGCATGATACTGTAAAGCTTACATCAAAAGTGTTAATGTCAATTTCTCCACTTACAAAATGACATTTCATTTCTGCTTATATAACCAAGCCAGAATAGGTGCAGAAAAAGTAATATTAGGTTTACATATTGCGTAATGTAGGTATAAAGTGAAAAACTTTACGGGTAATCTGTCAAATCTCAGTGAATACATTTCTATATAATTGACCACTAAATAGTCTGTTGAAATATGTCACATAATGGAAGATGCTCTTCAAAGTCACCGTGATATCAACACTGACAATTCTTATTTTTTATGGAAATTAATTGTTCCTCATAAGCAAATTATTCACGCACATCATTGTTTTTAAATGTATGTGACCTCGTAATCTTTAATTAAAAACATTAATTTCTCCTATCCCTCAAACTTGCATCTCTGACGACAACAACATGTTCACTAGCACAAGGGCAGGATGATAAAGCCTCCCCTCCATAAACCTGTCACTTACACGAGATTGCAGTAATCAGCAAATGAGAACAATCGATTCAGTCAACTCCCAATGCAAAACTACATCCTGGCTTATATATTTCTCATTCGAGAAGACATTTCACTTGTACATACAGTCTTGTTCAAAATAATAGCAGTACAATGTGACTAACCAGAATAATCAAGGTTTTAAGTATATTTTTTATTGCTACGTGGCAAACAAGTTACCAGTAGGTTCAGTAGATTGTCAGAAAACAAACAAGACCCAGCATTCATGATATGCACGCTCTTAAGGCTGTGCAATTGGGCAATTAGTTGAAAGGGGTGTGTTCAAAAAAATAGCAGTGTCTACCTTTGACTGTACAAACTCAAAACTATTTTGTACAAACATTTTTTTTTTTCTGGGATTTAGCAATCCTGTGAATCACTAAACTAATATTTAGTTGTATGACCACAGTTTTTTAAAACTGCTTGACATCTGTGTGGCATGGAGTCAACCAACTTGTGGCACCTCTCAGCTGTTATTCCACTCCATGATTCTTTAACAACATTCCACAATTCATTCACATTTCTTGGTTTTGCTTCAGAAACAGCATTTTTGATATCACCCCACAAGTTCTCAATTGGATTAAGGTCTGGAGATTGGGCTGGCCACTCCATAACATTAATTTTGTTGGTTTGGAACCAAGACTTTGCCCGTTTACTAGTGTGTTTTGGGTCATTGTCTTGTTGAAACAACCATTTCAAGGTCATGTCCTCTTCAGCATAGGGCAACATGACCTCTTCAAGTATTTTAACATATGCAAACTGATCCATGATCCCTGGTATGCGATAAATAGGCTCAACACCATAGTAGGAGAAACATGCCCATATCATGATGCTTGAACCTCCATGCTTCACTGTCTTCACTGTGTACTGTGGCTTGAATTCAGAGTTTGGGGGTCGTCTCACAAACTGCCTGTGGCCCTTGGACCCAAAAAGAACAATTTTACTCTCATCAGTCCACAAAATGTTCCTCCATTTCTCTTTAGGCCAGTTGATGTGTTCTTTGGCAAATTGTAACCTCTTCTGCACATGCCTTTTTTTTAACAGAGGGACTTTGCGGGGGATTCTTGAAAATAGATTAGCTTCACACAGACGTCTTCTAACTGTCACAGTACTTACAGGTAACTCCAGACTGTCTTTGATCATCCTGTAGGTGATCATTGGCTGAGCCTTTGCCATTCTGGTTATTCTTCTATCCATTTTTATGGTTGTCTTCCATTTTCTTCCACGTCTCTCTGGTTTTGCTCTCCATTTTAAGGCATTGGAGATCATTTTAGCTGAACAGCCTATCATTTTTTGCACCTCTTTATAGGTTTTCCCCTCTCTAATCAACTTTTTAATCAAAGTACGCTGTTCTTCTGAACAATGTCTTGAACGACCCATTTTCCTCAGCTTTCAAATGCATGTTCAACAAGTGTTGGCTTCATCCTTAAATAGGGGCCACCTGATTCACACCTGTTTCTTCACAAAATTGATGACCTCAGTGATTGAATGCCACACTGCTATTTTTTTGAACACACCCCTTTCAACTAATTCAACTAATTGCCCAATTGCACAGCCTTAAGAGCGTGCATATCATGAATGCTGGGTCTCATTTGTTTTCTGAGAATCTACTGAACCTACTGGTAACTTGTTTGCCACGTAGCAATAAAAAAAATACTAAAAACCTTGATTATTCTGGTTAGTCACATTGTACTGCTATTATTTTGAACAAGACTGTACATCATAATAGAGAAGAAAAGACAATCAACGTTTCTGAGTAAAGGCTCATTCAGACCAAGGATGATAATTATAGCTATAAAGTTTTATGAAATGCTCTAATTCTATTAAAATACGGAAATCCACATCAAAACTATAAAGATGTATGTTATGTAAATGCTGTTAAATTGTGCAAAATGGACTGAAAAATCCAAAAGCCAGATGTTGTTTGTTGTTGAATTTCTTGATAACTGAATGCTAATGAGTTGACTCGCTCTCTGCTGTCTAAATAAATAGGCAGCATTCTAACCAGCATTGGACCTCATAAGTGAACAGTTTTGAATGCCCAATATGGGCAACAACTGCCTGTGCAACACAAATATTGATATGTATTGTGCACTTTAAAAGCTCCATTTATAGGCAACTCACTATGTTTTTGAAAAAAGGAAATATGGAAATTTAGAGTGTAATTGCTTTCCCTAAAACTCTCCACTTTTTCATTGTTCCTAAAGCTTGCTTTTGACATCATTCTGTGAGAAAGGGCGAGAGAGAAAATGAGATGAGAGAAGGAAAAAAAGAAAGAGGGGGGGGGGGGGGGATATTATAGACCTGTCACACTCATCCTGCTGTTTCATAATTGTAATTTCTCTCTGTAGTTTCCCTACATTTTCTATGACAAGCATTCTTGTGAATTGATCTAAGAGAACATGACTCGCATACATCCGAAACAGCCGAAGCGACTGGCGGTGTACATGTTGGACAGATATTAACGGTGAGAAGTTGACCTGTGAACTTCCTAGGAGATTGAGAATGCAAACCCTGATTATTATTGTTATAAATAGATGTCCCTCCTGGCGTTTGGTTGGATAAGTGGCCATGTCCGGAGGGTGATGACAGAAACAGCACTCAAAACCACCATCAGGACAAAGGATTCTCTTACAGATGACATGACCCAGCTTTATGAGATAGGAGTGAGAGGTAGTGTGGGTTGCATAGTGTGTGTATGTATGTGTGTGTGTGTTTGTGTGCGTGAGTTTTTGTATTTCTATTTTGGCTACCGGTGTGCCTTCCTGAAATCCTTTAAATCATATTCCACCTCACAGCTTCAAATTAAACCCATGTAGCCATTTATATTGGAGTTCTGCTTCTTAGATCATCTATATATTAGAACAGTCTTCTCTTAACCTCATTGATCTGATAAACTGAGTTTCAAATGAAAGGTCGGGAGGAGAATGTTCATTTAGTCCTGTCTATCATATTTTATTAAAAGCTGCGTTGCAAGCTCAGCTGACAACTTTTTATGGCATCCCTAGCAATATATATAACATTTAAGATTAGGGAGCACGTATTTACGATTAGCTAAGAGTTTTCCCTCAGTAAACCCCCAATTTACTGCTTATAGGAAGTAAGGTAGTTGTTAAGTTTAGGCTAGTTTTAAGGGATCTAAAATATGGTCATGCAGAATGAGGCATTAATATGTGCTTTATGAGAATAATGGTTTGTCAAGATTCATTGTCGCCTAACAATGACGTAATATCCGCGCTGTCAGTTTCTGCTTGTAGAAACTATGGCAACAAACATGGATGAAATTGCACATCATTGTTTTTAAATGCATATGGCATCATAATCTTTAATCAAAAACATTAATTTCTCCTACCCCTCAACTTGCATCTCTGACGATGTAGACGTATTCAGTGGCACGAGGGCAGGATGATAAAGCCTCCCCTCCATTAACCTGTCGTTCATATGAGATTTCAGTAATCAGCAAATGAGAACAATCGATTATAATGGTATAACTACTTTTTACAGAATTAACTTAATTATTGAATTTCACTGGAAATATTTATTTTTTATATAAATAAAGAACTGTATTTTTTTAGTCACTTATTAAAGTATTACATGTTACATTGTATTTCGGATTTTAAGAATAAGTGGAAAATGTGCTGAATGTTTCATTTCAGTGAAATTAGCAAGCAGTTAGACTGAATTTACAATTGTTTTAAATGCAGATCCAGACACGATTCAACGCTGGTTGCGCACGTGCGTCAAGCCTCATCCATACTGCCAGATGCGCTTGTGGAGATTTGAGGTGCAGGGCCGCGAGCGGATATAACCGAGCATTACGAAACAGGCTGCCTGAGTGCGGCAAGTTTGAACGGCTCGTCCATGGCGTGGGATTTCGCCGCGTGGGGAAGAGAGAATTGGTCTTCTGAATAGGGAATAGCGAACATGCAATAAGGGATGCTCTTGATATGCATTGTGACGCAGCACTTGCAAATTATCTATTTTGTTCATTGTCTGTCTTTTCGAAGCTTAAGTTACATAACGTTTTTCTTTAGTTTTAATTTGCCTAACTATTGATCTGACCCTGTAGACATCATAATCCCACTCTATCTCTCTCCCGCTTTCTCTTCTTTTTTTTAATAGTGGGCATTTATGCAGTTGGCTAGAGCAGTACTGATTGGGGAGAACGGAGGTGCGCTCACTCTATTGGTTAGTAAGACTGCCGCTCAAGGCTGACAGTCATGCATATGCTCTGGAACAGAGTAATGTCGCATTTCAGACAACCTGTAACCCGTGTTTTTCCAACCTTATACCCATGAAAGTGCACTGGAACGGCAGTCAAACCCGTGACTTCCCAACCGTGAACTTGTACTAGATCGACGTACTCCGATTTCCGAGTTCTGATGTCAAACAGCATGCGAAACAACTATGGCAGCCCCTATGAATAATATTGCCTACGGATGCGGTGTTTATGCAAGTGGTACACGTTGAAAAAACTATTTTAGGACAATGTAACGTTGCAATAAAATTTATAATCTAGCTACAATTCCTTGTGCTCGAAGAAGTTTGGCGTGACGTGCCAGGAACGCTTCAAAGTCGTTCGTTGTGGTTGAAGTCGTGATTTCAATTAATCGCACAGCCCTACTTCTAAGTTTCAAAATGTGATGAAATATGCTACAATTATATACAATTATCTTTTTTAATTGTTATTAAAATATCTAGTGAGTTTTATGGAATTGCAGCAGTTAGAGATCCAGCTGTAATGGATATATAAGTCCGGGTCTCTAAGAACCGAATACTGGATTGGCGAAACATCCATGCATTTAAGGGTTAAGCATTTATAACATATGAGTTAAAATTGCTCACTATTTGGAAGGTATTGCATTAAAATCACCCTTTTTATCCATGCATTTATAACTGCTTATCAATGATTTATAATGCATTTGTAAATGAGTTATTAGTCATTTATGAACACTTTATAAACCCTTTTTAAAGGGAACCTTACTGTTGTTAGGTGTTGTACAGGTGTTACCATGGTTTTAACAGTTTTAGTTTAGATTTTAGTTAATAATAGCTAAAAACTAAACAAATACTTAACAAACATTACAGTTAGTTTCACACAAAAAGCTATTAAATAGCTGTGAAAATATTTATTGACTCGTATTTATGGAAGCTTTATGTAATACATTCATGGTGGTTTATTTTTATTTAAAAAATGTTTAATTTCAACAGTGCCACTCCCAATTCACTTTCAAATGGCGAAGAGGAACTTGGACATTCTTACAAAAAAAAAAAAAGAAGTAGGAAATGTATATAGGTTTGGTATGAAATGAAGAAAAAGTGTTACAGTTTTGAAACGACATAAGGATGAGTATATGATGACAGAATTTTGAACTAATCATTGAAATCCCTCTGCTATCCATTGTACTTCACATGCTCTTTATATTTGTGAATGTCGTGTTGATTTGACCCTTTGTATGAATAAGATTGAGTGCACTCAAACCAACTTACAGGTCACAGAGCACAGTCAGCGTGATTGTTAATAACCTCAGCAGGAGCTTGTGTTGTCCAGATCCTTCACCTCTTAGGTCACACTCACAAACACACACCTTACAGACAGCCTCAAGATGTGATAAATGATAGTCTTTATGCGTGAATGCCATACATTTTCCAATCTGAGATGATCCTTTCTCTCACTTTGTTCTCTCTCCTTTTTAATGAGTTTATCTGAAGGAAAGGTTGCTGTAATGATGTCTCTCCTCCGCCCACATGCTGGCTTCCAGAGATCAGCCCTGATCAGAGGGAGAGGAGAAGATGAAAATTAGTGTTAACCTCAAGAAACTTTTTAAAGACAACCCGGTCTTGTCTCTTCTCGTAACAACTCTTTATCATCCTCTTTCTCATGTGGAGCTTGATCCCTGAAGCTGTTAGAACTTAGTTTAATTTAGCATACTCACAGACTAAGAAGCTGCCTGTGTGTGAATGTTTGCAAGCTTTTCTAGTGGTTTATTGCGGCACCTTATAGGTATAGGTTGAACTTTCTTTCATAATTTAAGTTAGTGTTATGATATTAGCCTGATATTTGGAAAAGACAAAGATGTACATTTTTTTTGTTGCAATTCAACAGAAATATTTTCATTAATTTGCAGACTTTCATATAACTTACCTTTATGTATGTGTTGAGTCAACCCTTTAACACATGAACTTTTTTTTAAATGACAGTTTTCAAGTTTTTTTAATGTTTTTGAAAGAAGTCTCTTATACTCACCAAGACTTCAGTCTTCAACGTCATGTTATCCTTCAGAAATCATTCTAATATGCTGATTTGATGCACAAGTAAAATTTCTCATTAATGTTGAAAACAGTTGAGCTGCTTAATATTTTGGTGGAAACCATATTAGAATTTCTTTCCCCCAGAATCCATTGATGAATATAAAGTTCAAAAGAACAAAATTTTTTTGAAACAGAATTTTAACAATGTTAAAGTTTTTCCTGTCAATTTTGATAAATGTAATGCATTCTCATTAAATAAAATCCATTTATCAGTTAAGCATCATAGAATGTAAAAGTGTTTTTTACAGTTATCGTTACCAAGAAAATCTATCTTTTCTCTATCGATATCTTGCTCTTTGTAGGTTGAAGACCTCAGTTCCCTTTCAAGAGAACTTCGAACTGTGTCCTCTAGGGGGCGCTATGGGGAACACCTCATCGTGACCCGTGTCTGAAGCATACAGTTCATTGAAAAAACACCAACAAGTGGTGTTAGGTCACTACCGGTGCGACCATAAATACGCACCAGGAGAACAAGTCACCCTCTTCTTCGTCTTCACTGACTGATTTGTTTGAAGCGCACAGTGTCTAGGAGTGCATGTTTCTTGCCAGAGGCTTTGTTCTGATACCTGCAGTTCACATGGCTCGCATACTGTGGTATGTGTGTGTGTGTGTGTAGTATTGAAGAGCAAACGCAAGTGATCAGTTTACCAGAGTTTGTAGCAACATTTGCATGAGTGCAATCGCCTCTCGCGGGAATAGCGATGCATATGCGGCAGCAGTTTTTGCTTGCACTTGATTTCTGTGATAATCTAGCGAGTTGGCGAAGCATGTTTAGCTCCCATGGGAGCTGAACACATGCTGCCCATTGTGTCGTGGTGAGAACATGTAAAGATTCTTACGGAAAAAATTCTCCCTATCAGTACTTTTCTTTTGTTTATGCTGCACTTCGGCTTAATTTTTTTTAAATAAAACATAAAAAAGCTCGTAAAGCAGGCACTAGCAAAACATTTAGAGGACGCGTTGTTTGATACCCGATGACACACAATCTCAGAGCATGTACGCAGTGTCCTAGAGGGGGCAATTTGCGTGCATTTGTGAGTATTTAAAAATAAAATAAAAGCCTTCAGCTTCGATTGTCTCTCTTTTCGAGGAAAGAGGGACAGACATCTGCTTCCATTGAGCTGTTGAGGTTATGGAACACTCCGTGGCAAGGTTGGACTTGCTGTAGAAATGTGCTAAGAAGGTAACGCCGTGGGGTCATCTTGATGAGCGTTATCTTTCTGGCCATAGCCCTCCAGCTCAGGTGAGCTTTCCATTTCTTCCTGATCTTTACAGAGATCAAGTAGAAATTGAAGATGCCATTTTTCTTGCGCATCCAACGATTCCAGCATACGAGTATGCAATATTGAGGCAATGCGCAGAAAGGAGGACAGACAAAGGGAGGGGATCCAGACAAGGTGTCATCACTTTCTTCCAGATCGGACTAATACTTGAGTATCTGCTTGCTCCCTTTGGGGGTTTTTACATCTTCCCCTTTGTAATTCCCCTGTAACCACTAGCTCTCCAGCTGACCGGGGCTCCAGTGCGGGAACCAGGGTGGGTGAGTAAGATCCATTCTATATATATATATATATTATGTGTGCGAGTTTCTTTGCAGTGCTCAATCAAAGTGTTTACTAAACACTCGTCTGCATTATGTCCAAACGATAGCCCCGTTTCCGGCTTCATGCTTCCCCTGTCAGGCGGCCACATCATAGGTTTCTGCGGGATCCTTCTTGATCATCAGACTCAGCACGGCACTGCAAGGAATTTCTGGGATGTCCGGCCAGGTCCTGCCTCTTTCGTGCAGTTCGCCACCTCTGCGATGCTTAGGAGGCTTTAAGTACACACTCTAAGCTCTGTGTACTTTCTGAAAACCATATGGTGGTAAGTGTACACACAAGACTCTGCACACTTTTTGAAATCCGGTACGGTAAGGGTTACGTGCTCAGCTTTGATCCCTTTCTTCGAGATGGGAAGAACTTGTTTCCTTGGGTTCCACTCAACCAGTTTTTATTAATACACTTCAAGCATCGCTTCCCTCAACATGAAGGGCTATTGTGAGCCTGGCGCTTCCCCTTAAGTGCAAGGGCTGTTCTCACGGTAGTTTAGCAGCACTTAAAGGAGTTCTGCTTTAACATGAGAGTTAAATTCTCTGTTTTTCCCAGAGCACCTGGCATCCAGCAGCATCAGGTAGAGTAGGCCCTTCCTTCGCCTCTCTGATGCGCTGGGTTTTTGGCTAGCTTGCAGTACTCTTACCCTTCTGATTCTTATGATCAGGCTGTAGGTCAAAGCCTCCTTTCTTGTTGAGAGTTGGGCTTGTGCTCCACACTGTGGTAAGTTCGAATGCTAGTAATCTGCGTGAGGGGCTGCTAGCCCCTGTGTGACAGGCAAGACTTAGTATAAAATGCTAGCCTCTTTGCCGTATCCCTTTAAAGTAATCTTTCTTGATTCCAAGCCTTGAGCTCTACCCTGGTTTGAGGCCCTACAGGTAAGTTGGGTATGTAGCCTAGGCCTTTGTCCATACGGGATGATGTCACGGACAGCCATCTAACATCCCAGTAGCAACTTCCATGGAAATGGTAGAGTTGGTACTTAGTGCTCGCCGTTATTTTGGCCTGCACTCCCCTCAGCATTGCGGCATAGGTATACTGTTCCCCATAGCGCCAACTAGAGGACGCAGTTCGAAGTTCCCTTGAAAGAGAACGTCTCAGGTTACTAATGTAACCATGGTTCCCTGAGTAGGGAACGAGACACTGCGTCCTCTAGCTTCCTGGCATACTTTGGACACAAGCTTCAGACGAAGAAGTGGGTGACATGTTCTCCAGGTGCTTATTTATGGTTGCATCGGTAGTGACGTCAGAGGCTGTCGCCGGCCAACTTGTTGGTGTTTTTACAATGTACTGCATGCTTCAGACACGGGTCATGACGAGGTGTTCCCCATAGCTGCCCCCTAAAGGACGCAGTGTCTCGTTCCCTACTCAGGGAACCATGGTTACATTCGTAACCTGAGATGTTTTATAAGTATGAAGGAAGTCCAGAACCATCCTGAACCATTTTTTCTTCATTTTTATGTTTTGTATATATAAGCGATCATATACATATTTTTCTATCTATATGTGTATATATTGTGATCAGGAAGTACTCATTGTTCTGTTTACATTAAAGCCTAGTGTCTGTTTCTGACCATAAATTCAGTTTTGGAGCTGTGATCAGACATATAAACATACTAGGGACTGCACAACGTCTAATTTTTACTAGTCGACTTGAAATGTTCCTATTCACCTTATGTAAATAACTCTCCATATGCTGTGCACCATCAGTGGCCTTTGTTTTTTCTGGCAAGTCCAGCACTGTGTTCACAGAGATTTTGTGATTGGAAAGATCGCACAGATGAGCCGAAAGCACGCAAAAATCCATTGCCAGATTCATGCTGGTTGCATTGTCATGTCAGTGCTAAAACAGTCTTGCCCCCTTCACTTCTGTCTCTCAGTATGACGGAGTTTAGAATTTTTTTTGAATGTGAACTTTGTATCAGATTGTTTGGGAGAAAGCAAAACATTAAAATTTTATTTTCAGTTTTCTATAATTTTAGGCTGAAGTCACGTGATCCTCAATTAGGTGAAAGACCAAAAAAAGTAGACTAGTGGCAGGACTACATGAGTAGTCGGTGCAGCACTGAAAACATACAGTACATGCAGGAGACTTTCTAGCCCACAGGTGTGGGAACCTATTTGGCCTCAGGACAGTATTCCTGATCTGTGACTAAGACTGTGTGCAGTGTGTGTGTCAAGCCCTTGGTCTTTTCCAGGTCCACTGGAACAGAAACCCCAGAAAGCACCTGCTGCTGTTGTTGGATAAGAAACTCAAATTGCTCATAAAAGAAATTTATAAAGACTAGTTTTACACATTATACAGGAAACAGATGGGAAACAGGAAACTAGTGCCGCCAAAGTGAACATATTAATTTTTTTTAGATTAATATTTTATTAAAACACATTTACCTAATTTGACTGTTTCATTAAGTAAAAAAAAAACAAAAAAACATTTACAACACAACTGCAAGAAACACTCTAAATTTTGAAATTTTGAAGTACAAAAACTGAGTATACATAGGATTTTTCTGTAACACATTTTTTCAATAATAATAATTATTATTACATTCAATAATTGCAAAAACCTTTTTAGAGTGTTAGGGGGGTTAAGAGTGGTTTTGGTTGAACTAAGTCCAGTGGTGAGCTAATGATAGGTAGGTAGTAGCGTTGAGGTCACCCGAGTTTGTGTTTAAGTGTGTGTGCACCAAGTGAGCAAAAATATAGTCCCCAAACATATGCTTCCTCACACCTCAGCCTGAATCCAGTCTAATAAACCAGTATGTTGTCTGAGTCTGCATAATGCCTGGCTTTGCCAGTCTGTCTGGCTTTTCTCATGCCACACTAACACCATTTACTAATACCAGTCAAGCGCTGATGTGATAATTCATTGGCTTTAGCTTTCAGGCCAGACAATGCTACTAAGCATAATGTGTGTTTTTGTGTGTATATTATTCGCAAAGGAGGTCAAAGCCTCATGGTCTAAAAACGCCTTGCCATCTTTCAGTATTGCAGAACAGACAGATGTCCAAACCTAATTTCAGCTAAACCAATTGAATTAGGGGTTTTGGCCACAGGAGGACCAAGTGCCACTGGGTCCTCCTTTGAGGTTTGGCTCCAGCAGGGTCATATTCTCTGTTAGAAACTTGTCCCTCGCTGTTCTGAATGCTCTACTTTTCCCGGATCAAAGTCAGGCATGCCATCTATTGCAGAAATAACACTATTTTATTTTAATGCATAATAATGTTTGAATATTGAATGTGTGCGTGAATGAGGGAAAATACACAGAATAAGAGAGAGTTAAACCCATGACAATGTACAATATTACTTATGAATCAGTAAGACAGGGACACAGCTTGCTGTCTAGAAAGAATACTCTGCACTCATTCCCTGAATGTGATGATTAAAACATTCTCTTCATCACACAAATTCATTTTCCACCAGTTTCTCAATAGCACAAAATTAAGATAAACTACCCACATCCCTGATAGACAATAGCTATTTGATTATTCTGGCTACAGCAAATGTAGCAATTTGAACTTATACTTTTAGTGAAATCATTTATCTATCTATTCTATTTATTATTTGACATTTAAGCCACTCAGCATGTGGCATTTGACATGCGTAGTTATGAATGTAAACCAATTAAAAGGTTTTAGAAAATTGTTTGCGCTTTTAATTTTACTGTAAGTCTCAGTGATATCATTCTTAATGACCATGGAAATCTGAAATATTTATCACAAGAATGCATGTGTCATTCAGACATTAAAGTTCCTTGCTTTTGCTTTTTTGCATAATTTACATAATGTACTGGCAACCTTAACAAAATGGTGAAAAACTTTTTTTCACTGACTGCCACATCAGGTCAAAACAATTACTGTTAAATGTAATTGTTATATGAAACACTATATTATTGAAAATTATATATATTATATATATAAGAAAATTATAATTACCCAGCCCTACTGTCTGTACGTGTTTGAACATCACTGTGTTCGCTGTCTATCTCCTCTCACTCTTTATATAAATATATATATATATATATATATATATTTATTTATATAAAGAATGAAAGCATACAAACTCAAGCAGAGAAAATAGAAAAATTAAAGCTGACCGGGGCAATTACAGTATAGAATGTACACACTCTCGAGTTGGCCTAGGCTTATCGTGTTTATATTGTTTTGAATGTTAATATTGAGACATTGGTAATATTTTGGGTGAAAGTTGGCTCCTTAGTCTGATAACAATAACGCTCCAGAGACGGTGTACTAAGTTTCTTGCTTTGTGTTTTCTCTTCTTAAACCACTCTTCCTCAAGGAAATTTAAAGGAAGCATATGTCTCAAGATAATTTAGGTATCAGATAAGCTCTCTTCTTGGCTCATTCAGGGAATAGCTGCACTCACCTGCAGTCGTGAATTTCCACAGTCGACTGGTGTTTGGATTTCATGTGACTGCAAGATGTGTCGTTTAAGCATCGATATCGCGATGTACGAATCCACGATAGTCACATCGCAGGATGTGCTATGTAGGATGTCGTAGTTGATCCGTTATTCATTAACTGTATGGGCCAGCTGCTCGTGGATTAATTGCACAGCTTAACCATCATAGAGTGAAAGTTTATCATTGACAGGACTGAAAACCACATGCAAGTTTAACATGGCAGAGAAAGAGGGCGCAAGAGAGACTGAGAGAGAGCGCACGAGAGAGACAGAGAGAGAGAGCGCACGAGAGAGACAGAGAGCGCGCGAGAGAGAGACAGAGAGAGAGCGCGCGAGAGAGACAGAAAGAGAGCGCATGAGAGAGATAGAGAGAGAGCGCACGAGAGAGACAGAGAGAGAGAGCGCGCGAGAGAGACAGAGAGAGAGAGATCAATTTGATCAAAGTAATTCCAAACTTCGTGAAGCAGATGACTTTATTCTGTAATCAAATACAATCTACCCGTTAAAGGGATAGTTCACCCAAAACTGAAAATATTATGTTTATCAAATGGTCTTCCAACTGTTGTTTATTTGAGTAAGATTGAATCTTTCTAAGAGTTTCTTGATTAAATTTTATTTTATTCCCAACATGCTTTTGTATGTCACTTCCTTTTTATCATCTGCATGAAGAGATGGAACGATGTAATTAATCATCGCAAAATTAAAAGGTGTTTTTCTCTATAATCGTAAGTCATCTGATCAAGAATCTTCAAGATATAATCCCCTCTGTTAGCACACAAGCAGGCAAAAGTGGTATGTGGATGTATTTTCTGTTTTATATGAGTTTAAAGTGACATGCGTGTTTTACATGTAACTGAATGTGTGACTGGTGTTTGTTGTATATTTTGTTCTTTTTACTCAGTTCTGCGGTGTTGATGTTGATGTTGCTGTCTATGTTTGGTGTCTATATCGATGAGTGCATTAAACATCTTTAAACATCTTCCTCAGCATTCGCATTGTGACTAAGGGCAGCATACTCAGGGTTTAATTTTTTTTTTTTTTTATGTTTTATTGCATGTTTTAGCCATGATTCCCATCCACTTTCATTATAAGACTGACAGACTGCAGTGGTTTGTGTTAAAAATCTTTGTTTGTGTTCTACTGAAGAAACAAAGTTATCTACATCTTTGATGCCCTGTGGGTAAGCAGATAAACATCAAATTTACATTTTTGGGTGAACTATCCCTTTAAAATGCTCCACAGCACCTTCCAGTGCATTTAGTTATAACTGACTTTTAGTTTGTGTGCTTAGGATTTATCATGGATTCCCTTGCATTTACGGCTATCAAAGCAACACAGTAAAATTTGAATACGGATTTTATTTTTCGAATAATATTTACAGATTGAATATTCGAAAATTTGACTATATGTACACAACTTTCCTCTTCATCCTTCACAACCTTCCTGTGCTTTTGTATTATCACCATAGCTTGGCCTGGAGACTGTCAGTCTAGAAATGTCATGTGTGGTAGAGACTTTGAGATAAATTGATGCCCGAGATGAACATTTCAGTGAAATGGGGCATGATTCCTGCCTGGTGACCAGAATTCGGTTCACCAAGCTAGGGGAAAGTGCTCCAACACATATTCATACACAAACAGAGACACACACACACACATGAACTGCATGCTCTCTAACATGTCTTCTGTTATGTGTGTAGGATTATTCACGAGGATGGTTTCTCTGGTGATGATGTGAAGCAGTACAAGCCAGTGGTCTACAGCAACACCATCCAGTCACTGGCTGCTATCGTGCGTGCCATGGACACACTGGGGCTGGAGTACGGAGACAAGGAGCGTAAAGTGAGTACAGCACAAACCCTGATAAGCTGGAATGCTTATTAAAGAGTGAGATTCCCATTGTGATTATAACCTCATGGATGGTAGTTATAACACTTAAGGTCAGCTTTAAATATATTTAACTTTGAAACTGGACCCAAGAAATATGTGAGACAAATATAAACAGTTCTGTGTAAGATGATTCAGGAGAATTGGATAACATGGGTCAATGACAATGACACACAGTCTTAGCTTCACAGTTCATGTGGCTGCAGTTAATGAATTGTACTCAATAAGAATACATTTTCAAAAGAATTGAACCCTTCAAAAGAAAAGAACCCTGAACCTACCCCTAAACTTAACCCTACCCCATGTAGTTACCTTGTGTTACCAGAACTTTCTTAGATAAATACACTGTAAGTACACTATAAGTACATATTAGTACACATACTGTAAAATAAAGTGCAACCGAAATATTATAAGATATATACAATATATACAAGATATGCTCCTTTTTTATTTTATTAAAAATACTAATACTAATATTAATATCATTTGAATAATATTTTATATTTAGGTTAAGAATGTAATAATAATAATAATTATTCATATATAATTAATAGAAAAGGTTAATAATTCAATAATTCTCTACAGTCAAGTACATTTTTATTGTTTACACTTTGGCTACACCATTGAAACACTGAGGATGTTAATATTTACAGAGTAGCCCCTTTCTCTTCTATTTTAAGTGCCTCAGTGTAAAAATAATTTTTTGTTGTATTAAACATTATGACACGAGCCTCAATTTATATTAACTTATACTAAACCTGGAATGTTCCTTTAATAAAATGCACCTTTTTGGGGTGTGCCCAAAGCGTGACTCTGTATTCAGAAAACGATTGCTAACTGTTGCCTGTTACATTACAGTACATAAAATTTCACTTACCTTGAAAATAATCTTGTAAAATGTGTTGTAAGTACAGCCGCTCCATAGTGAGATCACAAATCTCAATAGTGAAAACTAAACTAAAAAGTGATTGTGCATTCAAAAGGAGTTTCAATGACAAGCATCATAGTGGCTCCTTGATGCCCGCAAATTAATGTACAGCATAATTACCCAATGATATAACGATATATATGCAAAATAAATGATTAAATATATATTTTCCTCCTATCTCATATTTATTCCCTTAAGGGTTCAGTATAAATGTAATTTTCTTTCCCAACATGGGATTGGGTTGTGGTGGATTACTGTGGGATTTTGGGGTTGATGTCTATCAGCCATCGCTGATGGATGATGGCATCGTCTATCGGCCCAACCCTAGTTCCCTTTCCCAAAAGCTCTCTCAGTGAACTCATTGACCTTCAGCATGAAGCAATGTTTGATTTTAATCAAACCAAAGCTATAAGTATGAAGGGAACAGTCATCTGAAATATCTATCAGCCATCGACTGAGATATTTTCTCTTGTGAGAAATAGAACACGTCTTCATTTCCAGGTTGAGTTACATCTCAGGAAGCGACATTGAAGGGCATCAGATCTATGTACCTAATAAGAGAGGTTATAAATAGCAGTGTGTGGCTTAATGTGTTTGAATGTGACTGCTGGGCCGACACGGAATCCAGACTTTATTGCATGTTGTGCAATTTTTTTGGGCCGGGGGTTCACAATTTGGCATAATTCTCACTTAAATGGATAAAGAACTATTACAGGTAATGGAATATTTCTGTTTAGTATTAGTAAAGCTTAAAGGGACACTAAGTAGGAATTACTCCCATCTAGTGGTGAAATTGTATTTTGCATTCAAACTAATTTTGCTCTCCAGCGCCTCGCTTTTTCAAATGCGCGTTGCATCCTACGGCAGGCGATATGTACCAAAAAGCTTTGACGGGATGTCTTCTAATAGCACTTCGTTGAGTTTTCCTTCAGGTGAACAGGTGTGTTATTTCAAACAAACTGCAACATGACCATAAACAAACGAATGTTACAGTATGAATTACTGACTATGGAAACATGAAATATTGTAATTAGTAGTTATGTCTTCTTTATTCGTTATATTTTCTAAATAATGTGCATTGTTAGGTATAAAAAAATATTGTAATATAGATTGTAACACTGACTTACCTGTCGAGAAGAAAACTGGCCACTCTTTTGAAATCTTTATCCAGCATTAGCTCTTTCCACCTAGAAAAAGCTTCCCCGACATTAACTCTTGTTTTCTGTAATCTACGGTCACGTTTCCTTTTACGTTCTATTTTTGACTGTTTTGGTGACTACGTTTTCTTCTCCTGTGGCGCGGCATATGTATGGTCCATAATAAGAATGCAATCCAGACTTTTAAACTTGCCGGTGCAGTTTCAAGCGCCTCTTCACTGCTCTGCACCTGCGTTTCTGGCTCTGACCGAAAACGCGTTGTGGAAACGCGTTGGCTTAGTACTTTTTGTCCCTCTCTGCTATTATAGTTTTGCAAGATGGCGGAACTACATGGAAGCCTCCGTCAACCTACCCGTCCCATGTATATAAAGATAATAAATTCTTCATTTACAAGGATTAGTTTAAACATTGGCATAGGTATTTGTACACCATTGAGGGCATATTTATGAATAAAAATATTGATTTTAGATAATAAAATACCTAAAAAGTTACTTATTGTCCCTTTAATCAACAGCATTTGTGTCACAAGGTTGGTTACCACAATAAAGTCATTTTGACTCACCCCTAATTTTCTTAAAAAAAGCAAAACCCAGTGTTTTATAAAAACATTTTATAAAAACACATTCATTCTCCTTTTAAACTTTAAAGCTGGTTAAATCATAATTTTACAGTAATTTTAGGGTTTGCAGCATTGTTGTCATAGCAACAAAGGTGAGAATAATTTCCACAGAAAATCTTAGTAAGCAATTGTATGTATTGTGGCTATTCTATTGAAACAGTTTACAGATTGCCCTCCTTTGACATCATTTGTAAGTGCATCACTATAAACCAGATTTAATTTTTTTAAATGAAAGTAATGAAATACATTTTTTGTGGTAATGAAAATCTTTGAATTAAGGTTAACTTTTATTGAACCAGAAATATACCTCTCAGTCCTGAGATTACTGGCCCTTATTGGTTTCTGAAATTATTGTAAAATAATCCAGAGGACATACTTACATTTGCTAAAATGCTGCAAGGATTTTGCATAGAGTTCTGTGTTAACCAATTCCATGTGGGCTGAGTTAAGTCTATTGTCAATGGAGAAATTGATCAGAATTTGTTAGGAACTATACTACATGTATGTGATGTGTACCAAAGCTTTAATGGTTTTAGAGAGGAACTTACATGATGCATGCACACAATTCTTTGCACAAATACTGCTCAGATCTCTGTTGCTTCATGCTGTGGTGGTCAGCCTGCTCACACCGTTGGGGTGTGAAGCTTTTATTGGAACTGCTTTCTCAACAACTGAGCCTCTGTAGATCTGTTTGTCCTTTCTTTTTTTCTTTCTTTCTTTCTCTCTCGCTCTTTGCTTTTTGGTTTTATACCCTCTCAGCTTCCTGCTTTCTCTCTCTCTCATTTCTATCTGTCCAGTTTTTTATGCCCAGCTCCCTCTCCACCATATCTCCCTCCCCTATCTTATCTTTTCTCTCACCGATCTGGCTTTGTTGCCATGGCGATCTCTTGTTTTGCCTCTCTTGCAACGCATTCCACAAGTCTGTGTCTATGGACAATGTCACTCACATGCGCTCTGCCCAGCGCCAAAGAGGCAATGATCTCATGTGACCATTCACAAAGCGTGCGTGATCAGAATCAGGAGTGGGCCACACCCCTCATAGAGTCCAACTAGCACCATTCCAAAATATACTGAATTGCCTACTGCCTACATACATCCTGTTATGGAATAAATTTCAAATGCTATACATTAGAGAGAAATGGTTTGCAATAGATTTAATTTGAGTTTGACATTATGATGTTGCTAAGATGACCACATGAAGCCTAAAATACAAGGCACACATAAATACTGGAATAGATCATCTAAAACAATAGTCCAAAATTATTATATAGTTTTTGTAAAGCAATTTAAATATTTAAATGAAATATTTGATTATATTATTTATAAATTTTTATTTTATTATTCAATTTACTCTTATATTATTCATTAGATTATTTTATTCTAAT
Organism: Carassius auratus; assembly: GCF_003368295.1. Lineage (NCBI taxonomy): Eukaryota > Metazoa > Chordata > Actinopteri > Cypriniformes > Cyprinidae > Carassius > Carassius auratus. The sequence continues at coordinate 7,429,688 of NC_039285.1, forward strand.
AATAACAATTATTTTATTAAATATATTACATTTCAATATTGAGTGAAATATAAATCAGTATTTTGTTACCATTGTATAATATTAGGTTTATTTTTCATTCAGCTCCAGTGTAGTTATTGTTAACTAAAACTAAAACTATACTTTTTTGTAAACTGAAATAAAACTGAAAAAAAAAAGATTAAAAAATATAAATCTTTTGAAATAAAATAAGATAAAAAAAACTGAAAAGGATGAAATTCATCTTAAGTTAGAAATCTGCCAGGCCAGTTTACTGAAATAAAATAAGTTGAAGTGCAAAAAATACTTAAATGTAAATAGAAATGTAAAAAAATCTAATCAAATCATAAAATCATAAAGTAATACAAATTACAAGAGCACATAACAAAATTGCTAAAATTAACTAAAATGAAAAATATTTTAATAGTATCTAAATTATAGCTCAAATAATACTGCTTTAGCTCAACATGCATTCTGGATTTTTATAATATGTACAGTTCTGTGCAAAGTCTTAGGCCACTAGTATTTTCATCATCAAAAAAGTGTCTTGAAGACATTGCCACAGTTCTTCTGGATTTAATCTATCTCAGTTTGTTCTGTTTCTTCATGTTATTCCCGAGCTGTAACCTCCTGCTCTCTCTCATGAAGCCAACAAGGAAGTGACTAAAACTGCATTTCATCGACTGGCCGCTTGAGGCTGGCTGTAAAAGGGAGTCAGTCCCATGTTAAACTGCCCAACTTTACAGCAGAAAAAGAGTGTGGTGATTTTTTTTTATAACTCATCCATTTAAATTATATTAAGCCTTAAAGTTCTGCATAATTAAGGGCGTGGCCAGTTGATTTACAGGTGGATTGCCGCTGCTGTCACTGCCATCGAGCTAGGTGGGCGTGGCTTCAGCAACCAGCTCCCGCCTTTTTGCCCATTTTCGACGGCCCGCTCTGCACACTTTGAGCTTCAAAAACGCTCTTTAGGAGTCTATCGGTAACGTCACGGACACTACATTCATGTTTTTATACAGTCAATGATTATTCCAGACAGACTGGATGATGATCAGATCAGATCTTTGTGTGCATCACTGGCTATTGTCAGACTCCTTGAGCAAACAAAAAACTCACTGGATTATTACATTTAATGGCAAAGATAATGTTTGGAAATGTAAACTGATATTTCCTACTGACACACTACAGCAAAACATAGAAATAACTGACTTGAAACCATGTTTTGTTGGTGAAAATACTAGTGGCCTAAGACTTTTGCACAGTACTGTATGTCTATTATATGTACAATAAGTCTAAAATTTATTTTAAAAGTGTTGTTTTTCTTTTGATATTTCTGTTATCATGCATTGGTAACAAGCCTAATATGTATGTCTCAATTGGCAGATCACTACATTTTGGAACAGAACATAAATCTATACACACTTCCTATAAATACGTGCACACTTTTCTACAGAACACCCTGTTTAGGCTCAGGGCACATTTGCCAGCATCATCTGGATCCATTATCTGTATGTTATGTTACTCTCTGTGATAATTTGTAACAGAAGCCAATTGCCAGAAGTCGCTGCCTATTTTTAGATATTCTGTGGCAAGTATACTTGACACACATATTCCACGTACGTTCTTGTCACATCCGTCTGTGTAGCTGTCCTGATAAGGACCCAGGATCCTTTTACTCCATAGCTTAGTAGTGTACAGTGGATGATGCTACAGCCTGTGGCAGGAAGTCCATCCTAGTTTGATTCACAGCTCACCACAGCTTAACACATGATCTGATGCTGATCTCATTGCTGTCATGTTTATTGGCCTCTACAATAAAGCAAAATGGTTTCCATTCTAAGATCCAACATGTTGGTGTAAACTTGCCTCACATCCTGAGCCACACCACTGCTGATAATATAAATGGCAGTCTGTGGTGGGCAGGGGCCATGAGCCCAGTGCCTGGCACCAGGATGGACACAGATGGGCTTTGCCATTCTAGCCCTCTGCTTCCACTGCAGCTTCATGACGCAGCACATGAAAAAGCTCAATTGGGTGTCGCCAGTCTGCATGCTAACCGCATGAAAATTTATATTCAAAAATGTCCCAAAATAGAACTGAGAAATAGGATTTCAGTCAGAATTAGGAGTGTTTGCTCATGGAGCGACTTTGAAGGAGAGAGGGAAGCTTTAAATTTAAAGTGATTTATCCTGCTTTAGAGCTGACACTCTGGTGAGAGCTATCCTATCTGGCCATTTCTATTACTTATTCACTTATAACGATAAATATGTGCATGTGGAATCCACTTAATGCATATTAAGAGTTGAATTATTGTATATTTTCTGGGTTATATGATGATTTTTATGGATGGAATGCTGCAGTGTTTGAAAAATCTGTTGGTTCAGGCAAAACTGATTGGATGTGGGCAGCCACTTACAGTATATGGGGCATGAATTACTGTTTGTGGCCACTAGGAATAGTGGCTTTTAAAGTATTGAGACAGATTAAAGATATTTTTTTGTCCTTTAAATTTAATGGAAATCCCATAGTTGTCTTTTTGCATTAGTACATGACTTGTTACGATTTATTGTATTTTATTGTTTGCGCTATTTTCGATTTAATCTGTGAGCAAACCTTGCCAGTGACAAACAGTAATTGTAAATATGAATCTCAACTATTGCAATTGTGGTTGATGAATGTGCTTATGCGAACTCACAAATACAATACAAAGTCTTTTTGTTTTAAAGGGTTAGTTTACCCGAGAATGAAAATTCGTCCACCTTCTACTCACCCTTTAAGCATCCTAGGTGTATGTGAGTTTCTTTTTTCAGAATAATCCAGTCGGAGTTCTGTTAAATATTGTCCTTGCTCTTCCAAGCATTTCAATGGGGGTAAGTGAGTGTTTGTTGTCAACAGTTCAGAAGGCGTGAAATAAAGTGTGCCATCTGTAACAAAACACCCATTACACGGCTCCGGGGGGAATCAGCAGATGTTAGAAAAAAAGTGTTTATTACATTTGATATCTGGATATTTATCTTACAAAAACGCGTGGATTTGCTACAGGGGGACATTTTTATTCACCCCTGGAGCCAGGTGAGGGATGTTTTATTACAGATGCGCACACTTTATTTCACGTCTTCTGAACTGTTGACAACAAACACTCGCTTACCTCATTGAAAGGCTTGGAAGAGCCAGGACAATTTTTAATGTAATTCTGACAGGATTATTCTGAAAGAAGAAAGTCACATACACTTAGGATGCTTTGAGGGTGAGTAGAAGATGGACAAATTTTCATTCTCGGGTGAACTAACCCTTTAAGGCCAATTCACACTGCACAGACAGACACAGACAAAAGACAGCAGGTATGTTTGTCAGGATTTGTTTGATCATAGTGTTACCCCTGTCCGCATCTGCTGGCCTTAGTCTGTGTTTGTTTTCACTGATTGAGCATGTTGAATTGCCGTTTTGTACTGTATTTGGTTTGTTGTCAACGTTGATCTGTATCTGATTTTGCAGTGTGAATTGGCCTTTTTAAAAACATTAAAATAATTTCGGAAATTATTGGAATTTAAATAGGGAGTTTTACCTTTTGAGAGAAGCCTTTTAAGGTTTTACTAGTTTTCATAATGTTAGTATTAATGTAAATATATCAGAATTAAAATGAATGAATTAAACCCTGCATACAAGTTGTTCAGATGATTTGAGTGTTTATGTGAAACTATCAGTGAAACTATACGCAAACTATCTATGTGGTTGTTTGTATCAGTATGAGTCTGTGGGCTTCTGGGTGTGTCGTAGAAGAAAATAGTTAGGGAATAAGGAAGAGAGGATACCAGCAGCAGAATATTCCCAGCACTCCTGGCAACACCTCTCACGCGCCCACTCATCATCCAGAGGACACCCATCATAATGCAAATAATCTTTATATAACACTGACCTGGAAAAAACTGTTTGATTTACCTGTATTCAAATAAGAAAAATACCTGGTTATGTAGAAGTCTAGAGCAGTGTTCAGTTTCAGTTATTAACCCAGGCTGTCTGTGATTGTATATACTTTGGGTAGGACTTAAGAGATCTCTGTCATCTGGAGGTGTGCATTATGAGATTTAATGAGGATAAATGTGAAAAATGATATACCACAAATTGCAGATAGTGGGATTAAATTCACAAAATGCTTCTGTGAAACACAAATTTACCTCTGGGAAAAGGAGTCGCATACAAATAGGACTTATGACGTATGTCTTTTCAAATAGAACGTTGAGGTGAAGCACCTTTTAGATGCTTATAGTGATACATTGCCAAATAAAACTCATATGCAAATGATGTGGCTAAATGTGCTGCATTATGGTTTTGCATGTACCTGTTCATGTTTTCAGAACAGTGCATTGACATCAGAGGTTTATGTTTGTGTAGATGGTTGCACATGTTCCATTTCTGTGTGAAATGGACACTTGGTAATGATAAAAGATGTTGATAAAAACCACACCCCTGAAAAGTGAAAAACATGAGGAAAGGACAATGTTTTTGTTCCTACACAGTTAAGATAAGCAGTTTTTTGGAGCACTGTGTCACTCTAATTTGGCATCTGTCCTTTTGAGAAGTTTCTTTCTAAAACCTTTTCCCCTTGAATCAGTAGCAACTATTGTGAATCAGACCTGTGAACGTCTAATCAGTGCTTTAGTATCACAGGCGAAATGGTTTATTAGCTGAAAATTAAGCTGTCTTAGCAACACTTACAGCACCCCTGTAAAAATGTGATATTAAAATTAATTTCTGCTGTTATTCAGTGACTTGAGGTAAAAACATTAGCATAGATTTTTATTTTGACCATTAGTGGCCCTGGAAGTAGTTTTATGCATTTGTAAGTTGAGGGTCATCCATTCACATCCTGAATGTGAAAATCTTTGCAAATTGGTATTGGACATTCAGTGTGAAGTAGTTTGGTTTGTGTCATTGCAATTGTAATAAAGATATGAGAAAAAAGTATTTTGAACATTTATTTCCTTGTAAGACAATAACAGTTATCCAAGTTGACTTTGGAGTGAGACCAAGAGGAAACACCAAAACTCAACATTTATACCTGCATCAAATGCGGATGCTTTGATCTCATCCAATCTTAGTGCATATTCAACACATATGTCCATGTAAGGTGTCCAACTATGTGCTCCAGATGCATTTTTGCAAAGAAGCCAGGATGACTAAGAAGCTAAAATAACATTTCTAATCGCGCATACACACACACACACACACACACACACACACACACACACACACACACACACACACACACACACACAAACACACACATTAAATAGATTTCCTGTTATCTCTCAGCACATCAAACCATCAAACTCAGGCATACTAAAGCACTCAGAGACAGACTAAATAACACTCTTTAGTACAGTAAAGCAAATAATACTAATATTAATATAAATATTTAAGATAAAAAAAAAATTACTCCACAGTTTGTGGAGAGTCTGTACAATTACTAAAAATGAGAAGGCAAGGTTAGGCGTATTTATAGGATGTGTAAATTAATTTTGCGTGTGGCAGAACGATAGCCCTCCAGAAGCATTAACAGATATCTATCCCAGCAGATTACGCTGCAGCCTCCATTTTAATTGAGACTCTTTTATGTCACGTCTCTAGTGCTTGGATTCAGTAAAAGGATGTCTGGGTCCCTTCTCCCCAGCCTTACAGCTCATCTACAAAGATCCTAAATATAATTATTTCTGACGCAGCTTAATTACATATTAGGTTAATCAATTTACCTCGATGAATCTTTACACCAGAGACCTACATGTGTTTTCCAGGCTGTTGTTTTGTTTTCATTTTTGTGTCAGCTGAATCATGAATATAACTACTTGTTTGAGGTCCTGGTAAACTTGGTATCCTAGGCCAGGGTTGCTGAACCAAGGACCCCTTTGACAATTAGGGCTCTACCAGAATATTTGATTATTTGATTATTAGTACCATGATTAGGCATTTGATTTTCAATAAAAAAAAATTCTGAACACCTGGCATCCCCCGCAAAACGGTTCTCAGTCGTCCTTGAATGTGGATCGCCTGTGAGTGAACGTCATGATTCAGTTCATCTGGAAGAGAAGACAAAAATGCCGAAGACCTCAGCTGTGTGGGAGCACTTTAAATTGAGTGAGGACAAAACAATGGCAGTGTGCCAAATATGCAAACAAACACGGGACATCAAGTTTGAAGATTCACCTGAGTTCTGTAAGTAGAACCAGTAGTAAATTTTTGGTGTATTTAAAAATGAACCGCTTTTATCCGACATGTTAATCAGTAATTTTACACATGATAAAAAGGTGCACTTAAATTAGCTTGGAAAATACTTGTATGGCAGTCATTAAAAAAAAAAAAAACCCACAGTAGCCCAGCCTAATTAATAATTTGTCTATATTAAAAGTATGGCCCTTAACAGACCTTTGCGTTTTGTATCACTAGTATAGTGTCCGTTCTCAGAGCATATAAGCCCTGCCAGCGTGAGGCGCGCCACTTCTGGCTCGCGCTGTTCTGTAGTTTATTAAAAGTTTATTCATTCTGTACGTGTGGCGTGTCCATATTGCACCAAAATGTGACACTGCAGTCACTCTCTTGGGTCCGCGGCAGCAACACGATTGGATGAATGGTTCATGACATAATAAGAATGCAAACAGATGGACACACAGAGATTCCTGCCTTTATTACACTGTGTCTACAACGGGCGCGACAGTTGTCGTGTCGCCTCGCGCCGCAACAGCTAAAGTTTGTCTACACTGGACGCAACAATGCGACCATTGAAATCATTTTAAATTTGTGTCAGTACATCATAAAATGTATGCAGTAAGTAAGTACTTTACCCAATATAAAAACACAATAAAAACTAAATATTTATGAAGAGCAATACACAATGTGAAAAAGAACAAAATTCACAATATATTGTAGGCACATCTACAAATATATTTTCAGTCGACCTTTAAAAACAGACCGAGAATCAGAAGATCTGATATCCGCTGGTAAACTATTCCATAGTTTTGGAGCCCTCACTGCAAATCTCTTTTTGTTTTCAATCTAGTTCTAGAAACTACCAGCAATTTATTAAAAGAGGATCTAAGACATCTCCCTGTTTCGTACGGTTTCAAAACTTCAGTTAAATACAAAGGTGCCAAGCCGTTTAGAGCTTTATATGTCAATAAAATGATCTTAAAATCAATCCTAAAATAAACAGGTAACCAATGTTATTAAACTAAAACAGGTGTAATATGATGATTTAACTTTGTTCATGTCAATAGTCTCGCTGTAGCAGTTTACTGTCGGGCATTTGTCAGCCGGACCGCACACTTTCAGTGTAGACAACATATAGGTTCTATTGTATTTTGTCTCACCGTGCAGCTCTGGTCTGGTGTAGACACGGTGTTAGAGAGAAGAATATGTTCAGACCCTCCCTCCGAAGTTGATTACTACCGACTCTTTAAAAGCTCAAAAAACTGTATTTGGACCAGCCCTATTGACAATCCTAAACTGTTTACAGACCCCACAGTAAGTCTTATTGAGTTTAGCTTTAAATAAATAAGATTTTAATTGCAGAATAAAAACAGGTATTTTGCATACAACTTCAAATAATGAAAGTCTCATCACTTTCTCAACTGTCCCAGTCCATTTTTTCTATACATTTCTATTGGTTCTTTTTCATAAATAATTATTTATTTTATATTACATTTCAGTGTGACTTAATAACAGTAGTTTTGTTTTTTTACTTAACTCATTTTTTATATATATATATATATATATATATATATATATATATATATATATATATATATATAGTGTCAAATGTTTGAGTCTACAGTTGTCTTTTAGAATACAGGGGACTTGAATCCTGACTAAAATTTTGGTAGACTAAGCAAAACCGCAACTAGACCTGATGTCCTGTGAGCATGAATTTTCAATACTTTTTTCGGAAGTCAAAATCTGAGGAGGTACGTTTGAATGGGTGTTATACTTCTGAGCTGGATTTTTAGCCGGTTCATGATTCATGCTTAAAGATTATTTGTGCAATAGGCTTGGCGTTTTCAGGTTTTACTTTCTACTGCAAAATGTGTTTTGACAAAGTTCTAAAAACCAATCAGTGAAGTGGGGTGTGATCTGTGTGAATGTGAATGTGTCTGGAGTGCTCCCTCTTGCCCGAGCTGTGCTGAAAGTTATTAGTCTTTGGTTGCGTGCTTGTGTGTTTAAACCTCTTGATTGTAAGAGGTTGGATATTTGCCATTAAGTACTGTTATAACATTAGAGCTTTACTGACAGCTGTTTGCCATCATGAGAAAAGACTGATGAATGAGTTTACTGTTACTCCTTAGTATTTGAACTGAATGTCTACAAATATTTATTTATGAAGTGTTTAGTTATAGATAAACTAGATATGTACATTTTCTGAAGGTGCTTGCAGTGGCAAAACTTGACACTGGGAAGTTATCAGGGTCTTTTTTATGATGTTTTAACAATTCATTAGGATTTTTAGCATTTTTAGCACTTACCTTACATTTACATTTATATTTAATCATTTAGCAGACGCTTTTATCCAAAGCGACTTACAAATGAGAACATTAGAAGCAGTCAGGTCAACAAGAGAACAACAACAGTATACAAGTGCCATGACTTAGCTAATTGCTATTAGCATGTAGCTATTCAGTGCTAGCATGTGTAGGATGTTGGAAGACCTGTCAAAAGAGCCAACTCCCATGTTTATATGATGTTCTGATGCAAAGAGATACTGTAGTTGTTGCTAAATGGTTACTAGGGTACTCAGTTTGGTTGTTAGGGAGTGGCTTGGCTGCTGTCAATATCAAGAGAAAAATGATGAGTTGCATGCCAAAGTTCGCAAGCGCCACTAATAATTCCATTATCGTTGGGGCAAAATATTTTTGTAAAAAAATATTGCAGCATATAGTATTATGGCCTACAATAAATATTCATAGACATTATATTTTTTGTATTTTGCCACTATTACAGGATCACTTTCACTGTAAAATGACATTATTTTTCTATTCATTATTATTTCCAAACTGCTGATAGTTTTCCCTGTGGTTGTTGTTGTGTATATAGCCTGGATGGACTAAAATGGAATAATGGCTTTTTTGAAAGTATGACCAACAAATGAATATTTACATATTCATCATGACACCCACATTGTACATGCCTCTGAAATACAGTGTTGACAACCGATTTGTTTGTGTTTGCACAAGAGTGATGAGGAGCTTTTTTACAATTACTTTTCTTACTGGTCAAGCCAGAACAAAATTACACTGTCCATAACTGTTAAGCTTTGGCCTTGAATGATAATGGAGGCATAAATCTGGCTTGTTTAGACAATCATGCCATTCAGACTGGCTTTATTATCAGGCTCTCAATAAGCAACTGGTTTACATTACTAGATCTTCAAGCCAATCAGTTACCCAAATCAATAAAAGTCAGCAAGAGGAAGCAATTTTTCCACCATCATTAATTAAAAACAATATAACATTGGATCTTATATAAGGCCACAATATAAGGCTATTAAATGCAGCTACACTGTGTTAAAGCCAGCAGAAGTGCTTTTAGATGTACAGTAAACCTGTATACTCTCAGCCCTCTAACACAGTCTCTCCATGTGTGTGTAGATTTCTGCCTAATTGACATTGCAGTATTTTTCAGTTCGGGCCTCATTCAGAAATGCCTGTGCACTCATCCTATAACAGCCAGGGCTTCAGGGCTTTCGGGTTTGATCTGAATACGCTTTGACTTGTTTTTCAGAATTTCTCCTCGCAGCACCCTCAGAGACATCTTTGCCTTTGTTGCCAAGAATGACTTTTTCGCATCATATGATCTGTCCCATGAGCGGCATTTCCAAAGTGGACATTCAGGCTAAAAACAGGTTCATAATCCCTTCCTTCAGTCCCTCTTTATTTGTCAAAGCCTTCTCAAGCTCAGTCGGTTTGGTAGACCAACCAGCACTATTAATGAAATGGAACAGGAATGGGGGATTGGAATTTGGCACTTCTGGGGACGTAACAGTACCAGCACCTGCAGCGATGCTGTTTAGAAGAGCAGTAAGCCTCTGAATCACAAATGGAAAAATGATTCCTTGCACTTAGCCTCACAATTGACAGATTTTGCCAGATCTTGATAGCCCTTGGGGTGAGATTACTGTAGATGCAAGAAAGGACCCAGTGGAAAATTGGAAGAGAAGTAGCTCATTATATTGCAGTGAGACCATTGTGATTGCCTGGTGTTTCTGTGGTCACAGTGTGGAACATAATTTACACTTAAACTCACCTTTTTATTTTAATGTAACTTTTTTTTGTTCTTGTTTTTTTTTTTTTCAGTAAGTTACAAATAATGAGAAAAAATAATTGCGATAAAGTATATTTACTTTGTCAAATATTTAATTCTCTGGACTGCAAAAAATATTATATTATTATTATTTTTTTATCTAATTGGATGAATTTGAGCATATGCATCTGTGTATCAAATAAAGGATGAGAAAAAGACATCTGATCATTCGTTTTTGCTTGGAAAGATCATTATTAAGTACATTATGTACACAATTTTGTAGACTGTAGTTTGATTATTTGATTGTTTCTTGAACAGCTTACTCTATACAGTGTGAAACTAAATCACTTAAAATAAAATTTACAGTGTAAATTAATTTTTAAATGTAATTCAGTTGTAAATAACTGATTTGTTTTACTTGAGTAGGTTTTGACAAACCACTGTTTCATGTTGGTTAAGCTGATATGTTTCTTCATTGCCTCCTGTCATGTCAGTGAAAAGTACAACAGAGAATGTCTGAAGCATGAACTCTTGAGAGCTGTAAGCTGCACTCGATGGCTGTGCTCGTTGGTAGTGAGTGCATCAGAAATAAACAAGGCGTTAGCGGGCAACTCAGCTTAAAGTTTTACAGATGTTGACTGACCCTAGTGCTGTTCTGCTGAGTCTCACTTTGGCTGTTTATGAAAGTAATATAGTGTTTATGTGTGTCTTTCAGAAGAATTATGATCGTTAAGAGAGGCTTTTCCTATTAAGGGTGAAGGCAAACTCTAGTCACCATTTGCTCGCAATATATCAGCTGGCTTCACCTCAGACCCTTTTTTTAGTGCTAACATGTTCAACAGGAAGCCAAAAATGTCTTTGGTAAGTTTGGAGCTCAGGGTAGATTATTGCACTGTATCACTGTTTAAGCTGTCCTAAATCCTACAAAGGGAGTATATCCAAGTATAAACTTCAAAGAGATAATATGACAATTAAAAGAATAATTATATACATCATAGACATACAAATGGCGGACATGAGAGTCAGCTGGACAGTAGCCTTGATAGGTTTGTCTCTGTACATTGTGAATTCTAAAGTGAAAGATACTCTTTTTTTGATGTCCATTGTCATCTTGACAGTCTTAATGTATTTAGATAATAAGCTCTTGAACGCTAACTGAGGAGTGCAGAGCAGGATGTGGGCGATATAGCTCTGATGTCAAAAGCCAATGCTAGCTTGTTTGTGTGACTTAAAGCCACAATTAAACGGAAGTAGCAACAGATCTTTTCTTCTGTATTGTGATGCACATCTGAGTGTAAAATTATTGTAAAAGGACTTGGTTCTATCCATTGGCTTTTGATTGGATTTGAAATGTGGGTGTTGCAATGGAAAAAGTCTGGCATACATCACCGGAGAGAAGTCCGTCTTTGTTACTGGAAGATTGAGTTATGTATTTGATTTAACATACAAGGTAAAACTTTTTTACAAACATAATCGTATACAATTTATGAAATGTTCAAAGTAATACCAATAACAAGCATTTTGGATGAAGGCTGACTAAATCATCTAATCTGTCCAAGATGATGTTTGTATTATTTTCAGATTTTCAGAGTTTCTCTTGTTGGGTGATAATGGTCCTGCGAGGTCCTTGTTCGCACTTTAAGCTAAATAAATAAATATTTGTTTCAGAAGGATACCATTAAATGACTATGAAATAGCAGCTGTGGGACTTGCAATCAACTTGTCATTTACCAGCTTGGGGGCCCTAGTGATCAGCTCACACTGTATGGGCTTTAGGCACCATAATCGTCATAGGCGGCCCCATTGTGTTCCCAGGGCTCCAGCCCATAATCCAGCCTACATTATCCATTCTATCTGCTGTATGTCTTTCAAAATCAATCAATAAAAAAGATCATCGAAATAAGAGCTTTTCTATTTATATGAAATGCATGCATTGTGTATTGAACATATTCTTATGGAGTCACAGATGCCTTCAGGATCAGATTTGCTCCTCTCCCCTGGGCCACCTGAGCACATTGTCTCACTCACTCCATTCTGTTAACAACTCACAGTAATGTCCATGTCATGAAAGCACCTCGACCTGTGTGGCTCTGTGGAGTTCAGGCATTTTGCGTGCCTGGAAGAGAAGTGCACATCTACCCCCACCTCCACTCCCATCTTGTCCTTGCGCCAGGAATGGCAAGTCATTGGGAAACAGTGCTGTGTGTTGAACTGGACTAATCCCCCCAGAAAACAGCTGAGCCTCCACCAGCCCAGCTCTTAACCAAAGCTGACAAGACAAGGGGCCACAGTGCTCTTTCAATGAAGCTGCTTGCTTCACACACACATACATACATGGATACCAAGACCCTGGCAGGGCTTCAGAGAGAGGGGTAACAAGGGGTTTGAAGAGATGTGAGGAGTGGGGGAGTGGGGGGAGGGGTAAAAGGCAAAAAAGAAGGATAGGGACTAGGGAGGAGTCAGATAGTTGTCTTAACATTGAGGCTGACTAGTTTATATAGATTTTCACAAAATATTGGTCTCAAGGTTTATCCCTGTTAAACCAGTGGTGCTACAGAAACATTAACATATTGTTGAATTCACCATATTCAATGCAATTACTGCTGGACTTAATACATAACATAATCCATAGTTCTGTGATATAATAATTTAGTTCTGTTGTTCTATGCACACATGCAGGTAGATGGTATGTAACACCTTTTTTTTCTTTGATTGATCAAAAGTGACAGAAATCTTTTGTAGAATTAGAAATGTTTTTACTATGTCAGATAAGTTATGAGTTACTTTTAAACATTTCTATTCATCAAGGAATCCAAATACAAAAATATCAAGCAGCGCAACAGTTCTCAACATTTCTAAATGTTTCTTAAGCACCAGATAAGCATATAAGAATGATTTGTGAAGGATCGTGTGACCGTGAAGACTGGAGTGGCAGCCAAAAATCCAACTTTTCCATCACAAGAATTACATTTTGAAATATATTGAAATTGAAAACATTTTTTTAAAGTTGTAATAATATTTCGCAATATGCGAAAATATATAAGCATAAGAGGCTTCTTTCAAAAACATTAACAAATATTACCCTAAGCTTTGGAATAGTAGAGTCTAAATCCCTAGAGTATGTCTAAATCTGCTAAATCCCAATTATACATAATTTCTGTTCTAGTATTGTCACGAATTTGAATTGCAAATAAATAAATAAAACAAATCTAACAGGATTCTGAACACATTACCTAAAGCATTACATCATCTTTAAGATGTGTTTATTTCCTATGTTCATTCGCACATATCAGTATGTCCATTTCCGGCCCTAAGGAAGTTAGACAGAGTGAGCAAAGTTTGTGTTAAATAAAGATGGAGGACTCTTTGTGCATGCTGTGCACAAGCATGTATAATGCAGCAGTCAGATGCTGGCTTGTATGTGCTAAATATAAAACGAGTGCGTCATTAATGAGCCCACACCCAGTCTTTATCAAAGAACTTCAAAGACAACTCTAAAACGAAGGGGAAAAAAAGGTTTTAGGTGTCTATGTCATGTGTGTTCAAAAGAGATATGTTGGGATTTTAAACGAGAGACATATGAAAGATTAAAAACCCAAAAAATATACAGTATACTGTCCTTGGCTTTAAGAAAACTCTGGAAGTCAAGGTGGGAATACAGAGAAAAAAAAAATAAATTAAGAAGTAAGATAGATGGACAGGAAGTGGAGACTGCCGATACGTTAGAGAGAAAAACAGCTCCACCCATTGATAGACGGATAAGAAGAGTTTAAGAGCAGTATGCTCCTCCGGTCTACATGTCTTGAGGTGGATATGAAGCTGAGCTGTGATGGGACTAACAGCATTTAGGGCATCTCTTATAACAGGAGCTTTTTTTGCTCACACTCTCTAGCATGCCCCAGTTTTCTCTTTGTGACGTGTGCCTCCCCCAACCCTGTTTCCCCCCCTTTTCTCCCTCAGTGCATGTCCCGCCAGAACTGCCTGAGAACAACAATTTTGCTGGTAGCTCTGAATAATACAAAATGTTTGCATTTATAATTGATGATTCAGGCAGGAATAAGACTTGACCGAACCATGCACAGCTTTATGATGAGAAGAGTGCATTAGCAGGGTGTGGTGAAGTGTGTTGAGGTGAAGTTATTTCTGTTGTACCAAAGCAACTTGCGTATGCATATATTCTTTGAGAGACAATCACGAAAGAAAGTAGCTAAATGATACAGGTTGGAAGTAAAATGTTTGTACAAATGCATCGGAAGTGCAATTTTCTGTAGTACAAATGTGCAAGTATGATCGTAGTCAATTTGCTCGGTCCCAGCTCTACACCATACTGTCTAAATCCATTTGTCTTGATGTTGGAAATAGCGCAAGTGCGTGGAGATGTTTCTCGGATGTTTCTCTACTTCGCTTTTTGCATAACTCTGGGTCATTGACAGCGAGTTTCTTTTTAATTTCTTTATAGGAATTAAATGCTTTATCTGAATCTTTATCTGAATCCGAATAGTTCACTTGAAAGAGTCTGTAGAAGCACCACAGAAATACATGCTTATGCTAATATTTATGCCGTTTATGCTATAGCGCCCCTTGTGGCCTCTCTGACAAGGATTCATGTGCTTGTTTGCACATTGAGGTCTGAACCCATTCAGAATGTTTCAATGTCAAAAAAATTTTTTTTTGCGAAGTCAAGCTTACATATCTATAAGATTTTTGAAAATGTACATAGTAGAGTATAAATGATTTTCAATGTTAGGCCATTGCAGTGTTTAATGCAAATACTCTTTTCTTCTGACTGATTGCTCTTAGTGAGTTAAATATTCTTTCTGTAGAGTAATTTTGTCTCTGTGGACTTCATTCACCCTTCATTCTTATTTCAAGTCAATTCGATTCAAAGTTTTCACTGGGCTTTCCTAGATAAAATTGTGTTTTAAAAATGTGGCTCCCAAGACGATCACTGTTCAGGAAGCTCTGGAAGCTTTGAGGTTCATTTCACCTGAGAGGAGGTGACTTTGATCCCTGTCACTGCATAAAACATTTAGTGACCAGTTAACATTAGCCTTGGAAAAAAGAATCTGAAATTATAAGCAATGACACATCTCTCTCGCATTCAGTTGCTCTGTGTTCCTCAATCTGTCCTCAATCTAAACCTTTTTTCTTAAATGCATGTTATTTTTAGTAAACCGTTCTAAGTTGTGATGTTTAAATAAAAATGGTACTATTATACATTGTTTAACAGTTGTTGACTTCAATTTAGCAAGCATTTCCTCCCGTGTTTTTTGCTTATAGGTCAAGGGTTAGCTGTCTCTGCCTGTGCATGTATCAATATGACGTGTTCAGTGTTTACTGATGTAATGCTTGACCTCTGTCTATTTTCAGGAAGAGTTCTTTGCCTCTAGCCATCTCAGTGCGAGCACTAAAATAAGGCATACATTTTTTTTCTCCTTCTTTTTTTCTTCTTCTTCTTTTTTTCTGGGTTGACAGACATTTGGAGGTATTCACACATTTAATAGTTAAATCAGGATCAGCAATAGTACAGATATTATTACAGAACTGTGTGTATTAAGATCAGGTTCGAGTAAAAGAGTGGTTTTGGTTAATGTGAGGGTGGACAACTGTGTGTAATCTTTAATCTAAAAAATGTACTTCTCTCAGCTCCTTGCAATGACATCTCCTCTCTGAACCTGTCACTCACATGAAATCGTAGAAATTGGCATATGAAAATGATCTAATCATTTACCAATGGACAAAATATAGTCCCAGCCCACATAGTTTTTCGTTTGAGAAGAAGTTTCACTCAAATAGTATATGTCACAGCAGAGTAGAAAAGATGGCTGTAATTTTTCATGCTGACTAGCACCACTAGTGACAACGAACAGAAATGCAGTCTGTTAAAACATCCTGATTGGACCAGCTATAGCATTAGTTAAACCATTGGATCAGCAAATAATGTTCAGGGAAACTTATTTATTTGAAAAACATGGCATTATTTTTGCAAAAAAATTTTTTTGTGATACCAGAAATGAAATACTTTACCTTTAAGACATTTTGATGTGTTTGGTTGATTCAGCAGTTTAATGGTCCTTGGCCTTTCGCTGTTGTAAGAAATAAAAAAACTGAGTAAGTGCTTTGTCCAATCCTCTCTCTCATTCCCTTTCTTTCTCTCTCTGGCTCTCTTAGTGTCTTTATTCCTTTGTAAACAGTGAGATACTACCAAGAGCAACACTTAAATGTCCTTCTGCACTTTCTGTACAGTTATACAGATGCTTGTGTCTATTACGGCACAGCTAGCATGCAAGCTTATTTAAATAAATCCGTTACTATTTGCACCTTATCGATGAATAAAATGACTCATGATACACACAAGCTCTGTTCTATAACCTAGCAGGCTGCCTTCTAAGGCAACTTACAGTAATCATCATAGATCCTCACAAGTGATGAATGTGGAAAACATTACAGGTAGCAACTCCATGCATTTTAAAAATAGACATGACTCATTGCAACAAAGTTATTGCAATAGATATAATAGATACAAGTATATTGTAATAGAGTGTAACAGTTGGGTTCGGAAAGTAAAAATCCCAATTTTGTCCAAGGAGAAACAGATTTTTTAAAATAGCTTACTATTAAACTATTAAAAACAGACCTACTTATTGGTGAGGTTGTTAATTGATGGACTTTTGTTAAAGACTTCACCGTGCATTATTTCATATTATATTTTAAATATTGGTGTTAAACAGTGTAATTCCTGGGTAAAACAACAACAACAAAAGTCACCAGTAGTCTTTAAAGTCTATAAAGAAATCTACATCAATCAGAGAAATGTGACAATAAATTTGTGCCAAAATAACTCTTTAGCACCTGTCCACTCCATATGACATAATATTTGAATATATATGCATATTTGGCAAAAAAGTAAAATATATTGTTTCTGTATAGATAATCAACATCTGTAAATTAGTAATTTGATCGATTTATCCTTTGTTGCTAATTTAGTATCAGTAACACTGATTCATAAGATTGTAGTTCTTTCCCTCATTATGGCTGTGAAGTACACAGTCTTCTAAATTTGCCTTTTGTCAGATTGTTTTTATTCAAATCAAAGCTTATAATGCTGTAATTCACCACATAGCTGGCTTACAAATCTTATATATATATATTAGGGGGAAAAAAATGGAAATATACTTCCAAAACCAGGGCTGCTGAAAAGTGGGTGGGCACTGTTGCACTAAAAATTAATACAGATATATCGGGTAAAATAAAAAAAATTTAATTACAATTTTTAATCCCCCCGTGTCTTTGGCTTATAGGTCAAGGGTTAGCTGTCTCTGCCTGTGCATGTATCAATATGACGTGTTCAGTGTTTACTGATGTAATGCTTGACCTCTGTCTATTTTCAGGAAGAGTTCTTTGCCTCTAGCCATCTCAGTGCAAGCACTAAAATAAGGCATACATTTTTTTTCTCCTTCTCCTTCTTTTTTTCTGGCTTGGCAGACATTTGGAGGTATTAAAAAAAAAATTAATACAGATATATATTGGGTAAAATAATTTAGATTACACTGATCTATATTTAATTGACAATTTTCAGTTTTGAAAAAGAAATGCTGTTACATTCAAATTTGGCTAAAGCCCGGCTCACACTCTGCGACTTTGGTCGTCTGAGACAAAATTAAAAAATCCTAAAAGATTTTTATAATCCTAGGTTAAAATCTGTAGTCATGCTTGTTGGTTTGACATGTTCACTGATAGCCGTATTTTACCCTAGAATTTACTGTTATCAAAATTCTGGCAGTGTCAGAAGATTTGGCACACTGTCTTTGTTTTTCAAGACGAGCCATGATCAGAATTAATGCTAGAGATCTGCCATAAACTCTAGCACTCTCGCGGTAAATCTGATATGTTGCCTTTGCAAATATAAACACCGGTTTCGCCCGCTGTTTTCATGGGTGTGTAGTGCTGCTTACTTAAATATACGGATAATTTTTCTTGTGCACACCCCATTTTAAAACGTCTTTACTGTCGTACAGTCTGACATTAATGACAACTGAGATCCCACAGTGTGACATGATCATCATGTTCGTACTAGTGTTGTCACGGTACCACAATTTCAGTATTCGGTACTGATACCAGTGAAAATCCACGGTTCTAGGTACCAATTTCGGTACCAAAGCAAAACACAAAAATATGCTAATTAAAAAAATAATTACTTTTTAGCACTAAAAATAAAACCAATGCCATTCTTTATACTTATTTACAATTGTGTTTAAAGTTTTTCTACAAGTTATATAATTATGAAAAACAGTAAACAAGTTTCACCCAAATTTAATTTGTCTTTTAATTTATGAAATTTAAACACATTTTATTTTTGGTAAATAAAGGGGATTTGCTATTAAAATTAAAACATGGAAGAAATATTGTGATTTATTTCTTTAAAAAACAAAGTTTTATACATTTTTTCAACAGTAGCAGCAGTATCACATACATTTTACTAAATAATAGTAATATTTCTAGCACAATGCCTTTATGAAAAAATTAACTTTTAGGCCTAATGAATGCATATTTGTCATTTTAACTGAACTTAAGACTTGTGGTGATGCTTAAGATATTTTTGGTCATTGAGGGTTTCTGTAAAAATAATAGTAATAAATCATATTAATTATTAATAAAAGATAATACTGCTACTAATTCTACTATCATACTAATGTATATACAATGCACTATGTATTGATGGGCTGCTGGGTTCATGAATATTAATCACGTTGTCTGTGTTCGGTCAAACTGATTTACTGAAATCAAAACAGGGACAGGCATTTGCGCATTAGCTCCGCCCACTACCGGAGAAACCGGTATGTCTTCTGCTTGTTCGAAAATGAATATGAATAATTCTAAATGAACTCCATTATTTTGACAGGAGAAGACAACAAAGAAAAGTTTACATATAGCGTGTCGATTCAGCGTGGTAAGACTCTCGCTCTCTCTCTCTTTGCATGTGTGAGAAACAGCACTATCAGTAAAGCGATGGTGAGTCGTGCGCCTTCACAAAGAGTTTACAGAGCATGAAATACAGGTGCGCTGTGCGTCCATTGAGATGAACTGAAAAGTTCAGATCGTTTGATTGAGAGAGAACTCTGAAGCTCAGATGCTGAAATTAATGCAAGTGTCATGCGCTTCAGTCTATGTAGTAAACGAACCCGCACGTCTCTGCCATTCATTAATTCACACAGAGACGCACAGAACACGGATTCATATTTCAAACAACTTTTGCGGCTTAACATTTACAGATACTGGTCCATATAGGAGATTTGAGTTGATTAACTATGCTAACAGTCATGACAAATTCCATGACTGTCCATATTAAAATGTTAGTTTCATTTTCATGACTGG
Source organism: Carassius auratus (assembly GCF_003368295.1). Lineage (NCBI taxonomy): Eukaryota > Metazoa > Chordata > Actinopteri > Cypriniformes > Cyprinidae > Carassius > Carassius auratus. The sequence goes on from NC_039285.1 coordinate 7,449,344, forward strand.
ATTTTGAGATTCGGTCCTCGTTTTCTGCTTCGCAGAAATCATAGAGCTGAACCAAGTTTGAACGGGACCTCGGTACTACCGGTACTTAAAGAAACCTGGTACCGTCACATTAAAATTTTTTTAGTACCGACTTGGTACCGAAGTACCGGGTCTTTTGAATACACTAGTTCATACAGTCTGACAAGTACAATCCTAAAGGACTTTTACAAAAATCGCTCAGTGTGTTTGTTTTGTATCTGTGTGTGTAATGATTGAATTTCACTAAAGGAAATACTTTAAGTCTGTTGGTCAGTTGTTTGGTTTATTCTTGTCTGTTGTTTTGTCAGAAATCACAATCCTCTGATTCAGTATGACTTGCATCTCAGTTCATTTAAATGTGTGTCTATCTGTAGCACAGGTGTGTGTAGGTGTTTCCCTCCCACTGTGTGTGTGTGTCCTCCATGCTGTAATTAGCAAGCCTGCTCTTCAATAATGCAGAGACTGAGGAAGAGCCGGTACAGTGTGTGTGTATGTTTGTATGCTGGTGTGTGTTGCACTGGCATTTAGCGCTTAATCAATGCCTTGCGCTGCCTGTGGCCACTAATTGAAGGTTAAGAGATGAGAGTCCTGTGAGCCTGAGGTGGCGCTGGTACAGAAGAGAGGCCCCATTCCTCTCTCCTCTCTGCCCTTAAAAATCCCCTTCACACCCACACCTACTGTACTGTACCTCAACATATTTACCATACAGCACACTTATTTATCACAGAATACAAACATTCAGCTATTTAGTGAATAAAAATTACAGAATAAATCTGCATTACGTGACATAAAAAAAGTACTTTTTGCTAAGTTATCCTTAGTATTTATTGTGAAGAGGGCAGCTTTCAAGGTGGTTTTCTGGTGTTTGCTGGTCTTCTAGTTTAGCTAGGCTAGATTCTTGAATTGAAAAACAGCAAAAAAGCTCTTTAGAGACAGTCAAACTAAACCAGCCTGGAGTCAGATTCTTCCTGTGGTATCTGTGTTTTGGAACATGGAAGCTAGTTTACAGCTGGTCTAAGCTAGTCATTCTGGTAGACCAGCAGCAAACCAGATACCAGCTGTCAGCTAATGTTCAGTTTAGACCAGCTGGAAACTAGCAAGTATATTCCAAAAACAAAGCTAGCAACCTAATCTAAATTTTCCAACTGGGTCTTTAGTTTAGATTTTTTTTTTTTACTCTTTTGAAAATGTTTCAATTTTACCGTCCTGAATAAAAAGAGGGTAAAAATAGATTGTTTTAATTTTAAGAATGTGAAATTACTTTGATACTGTCAGAGAACCTACTTTGGCCTGTTAGCATTATGTTACTATAGCTTGACTAGATACAGAAAAAGAAAGAAGCGAAGGACAAACTGTAACAAGTTCTTTTAAATTATTTTACATTTTCTCTCTGAAAATAATATGAAAATGGCTTTTACATAATTATCAATTTTGAGATGCCCAGGACTTGAGGTAAGTAGATAATTCACTGTTGCTTGGTTAGAGATCTGTAAAAAGGCTGTTACAGTTTTCTGAGTATTTCCCTTTCATTTCTTTGTATTTCTTTCCATTTCATTGTCTCGCATACAAGGTGCAGCTAAATCAATGGAATTGGAAATATAGGCGTTCATTTAATGGAATCATTTTGTTATGAGACAGGTGCTACTACATTTTTCCAAGCAGTTTAGGCATTGTGTACCATGAGTTGCTGCTCTACAAGGGCACATATTTGTATATTTGAATTTATGTGCACATAAAAGTATGCATGTTTATGAGTGTGTGTGTCCTAGGGAATGCATGCCTGTGCATTTGTGAGGCTCCCAGCACAAAGCTTGAAGCATTTCAGTTTGTATAAGCTCAATATAAATAGGTCAAAGCCCTGTTGGGAGAAGCTATGTGTGGAGGACATACATTCTTCTCTCAGTCAGTCATTGAAAATCTTTTCAGCTCAAGAATTATCACTTTAATTTCCCGCCTAAAATTGAACAATGGTGCTCCAATCAAGACGGTACTTAAGCTACAAGGTATAGCATCAGTATCTAGCTTTAATAAGTGTGGAGGAACAAAGAGCATTGATTCTTTCCCTGCTCTGTTCCACTGTAGAAGGGGGCAGACACTCTGAAGTGCAGAGACCACATTTTGAATTATTCACTCCAAAATAAAAAGCTGCATCTGTCTGTGGATAAATTATTTATGTTTAAAATGGGTCCCCCTGCCGAGGGAGGGAGATAAGGAAGGGGGGAGGTCTGCCTTAAACAGAGCAGCAAGTGTTTTATTGTATATGTTAGTTTATTGTAATCTTACCTAAATTATATTTAAATTAAAGTAACTTTAAATACAAATTGTATCTTTTTAAATTAGTTTTTAGCACATTTTACCATATGAATTATCTGAAATTAATATATATATATATATATATATATATATATATATATATATATATATATATATATATATATATATATATATATATATATATATATATATTGTAGCGGGGTGGAAATAACTCGCAACAGCAGAACTCAGGTGAAAGCCCCAGAGGGTGGATTTTATTAATAAGTGCTGAGGTACGTGGGCGATGATGATGGTTTGGCGTGCAGGGGTGCTGCCCAGGTACTTCGTCTCAGTCAGGCCCAGGTGACATTTCCGGGGGTTGCCAGTGAGCCCAGCCCTATGCAGCTCCATCAGCAACCAGGCTTGAACTCGCGGGGGTTGGGTAGCTTGGTTGTACTGTCATTGTTGCGTTCGTTGGGCCTTGGTGAGTTGCTCCCGGACTAGTGGCATGACCCGGTTGATCCTTTCCCTCATCACTTTCACGTGCTCGATAGCTGAGCGGTGGGGCGTAGGTTGTTGTTCCCACGCTTCCTTGGCGATGTCCAACAAGTCCTCGGGGTTGGCGCCCGAACAGCAGCTCAAAGGGGGTGAAGCCAGTTGACGGCTGAGGAACTTCCCGAATTCCAAACAACACGTAGGGGAGCATGAGGTCCCAGTCGCGCTTGTCCTCGGCCATGACCCACCTTCGCATTTGTTCGAGGGTCTGGTTGAACCGATCTGCAAGGCTGTCAGTCTCGGAATGGTAAACAGACGTTCTCAGTTGCTTCACCTTGAGGAGGCCACACAGGTCAGCCATTAGCCGGGATAAAAAGAGGGTCCCCTGGTTGGTCAGTATCTTCATGGGGATGCCTACCCGGCTAAAGAGCAGGAAGAGCTCTCGGGCGATAGACTTGGCGGTAGCCTTTTAGAGGGGCACTGCTTCGGGGTACCGGGTAGCATAGTCCACAATCACCATGATGTGTTGGTGGCCGCAGGCAGACTTAGGCAACAGCCCTACGAGGTCCATCCCGATGCGCTCGAAGGGCACCACAATGATGGGCAGGGGAATCAGCGGGCTGTGGGGAGGTTTCTGTGGAGACGTTTTTTGGAAGGTTGGGCAGGCCTGGCAGAACCGTTTGACCTTGGCTTCCATCCTGGGCCAGCGGAAGCGGTCCCAGATTTGGTGGGTGGTATTTTCGGTCCCAAGGTGGCCTGCCAGGGGGTGCGAGTGGGCCAACTCTAGCACCGTTTCCGTCTTCGTTTTGTGTACCACCAAAAAAGTATTTTCCTCCCCCCTTCGCTGTGCGACAGAGTAGAGCAGGCCATTTCAGATAATTGACAGACCACACTTACTTTGGCCCAGCAATGCTTTAGGCAATCATCCTCACATTGTTCTTGGGCAAACGACCCGCCCTCGTTCATCTGTTGGAACAGATCATGGTAGAGGTTAGTATTAGACTGAGGGGACTCACCATCTCTCCCACTGCCCAAGGCCAACAGGGCCGGGTGTTGACGAGCCTCTTTCGGCTCCCTTTCGTGGGCGATGGGCTGTACGGTGGTGGCCGGCAAATTCTTTACCACATCCACTTTGAGGGGCCACGCACCCGGCAAAGTGGAGATTGTCACTCTTTGGATTGGGACGTGCCGTGTGTCTCTGTGCACGCAGATGATAGGGAAGGTTGCCTTGGTTTCTCTGCGTGGCGTGAGGATGCGGGACTGAACCAGGCTAACTGCACTTCTGGAGTCTAAAAGAGGTGGGGCGGCCATTAATTTTCACCTCTGCTTCCGGCACTGGACACTGTGCAAATCTAAAATATAAAAAGAAGCTTAAAAGAGGCCTGATGCCTGGCCCATGTGTGAGCCGTGATGTGAAAATTATCCCGAAGCCCAGTCCTTGTAAATCTTGTAAAAAGTTAGGCCCCATCAAGCTTGGGTTGAAATGCAGTGCTCTAATCTGCAGCAAATCGTATAGGGATCATTACCCCTCCCTTTTAAAAGTTAATGAACCTTTTCCATTTTGCTATCCTAACTATGCATCCTTTTAAGGTTGGTTATTATTTGCATTTAAAAAAATAATCCTCTGTCATCCTAAACCCTATCTGACTTGTGACCTCTTTTTGGGCTATGACCCACTGCCCTGTGTTATGTTTTAAATGAAGATACCTCTCATTAAAAACACCCTTCCTTGTAAATCTAGTTGGATTTGAGCTTTTAATGGACTTAATGCATGAAATTAACATATTCGTATTACCTAAGTCAGCAGTGAGGGCAAATGGGTACAGGAGTTCCCTCCAGAACTAATTATCAAATTGAATAAGGAATTGAGGTAGAGAATACCAGTAGAATTGAGAAGTGAGCTAAGGTAAGAGGCTGTTACTTGTCTTCTGCGTTGTGATTTGCTGGAGCTCAAGCTCCTCCAACCAGCATTGTCTCTCGAGCACCCATCAACAATCACAGTAAATTCCCCTTCACAGCTACACTTCTAATGGGAAAATTCTGAAGATACTCTTTGAAAGTTCTTCACTTCTGTGCAGCTGTTTGGTTCTTGAGAGCGGTATACAAATCCTGAAGGTGTGTTGCTGTGATGCCAGGCCCATAATGAAGCCTCAGCTTCCCTTTATGCCCAACTCTAAGTGCTCATCTATTGATTAGATGGGAGAGGATGAGAAAGAGAGAGGTGGGATATAGTGGGAGATGATACAAGAAGAAGGCCCCAGTGTGTCTGGGCTCCTAATGGACTGATCGGATGCACTCTCACTCTGTCTCCCTTGTCTTCTCCGTTTCACTGTTTTCATTCCTATTGTTTTGTGACCATCTCTAGGCAGAAAAATGTTTAGATCACTGTAAACATGCTGCATGCTACAAACAATCCCATCTCTACCCTATATCTACACCTCCATCTGTGTAAGGGCCAATATAGCCATTCTGCTGACTTATTCACATATGCTGAATTATTTACCAGCAGACACAGTTCATGGAAGCTGCCTTAGAGTGAAGGCAAAATGACTCATTCTGATTGAATGCAGAGGAAGACAGTTTCTCTTAGGTACACAGTGAGAGGAAAACAGAAAGGATGTGGTATTAAGGTAGTCAAGACATCCATTGGTAGAAATCCACAGTATTGATTTGAGCGGTAAATGACAAGAACATCTATAATACCTATCCATTAGCATTTCCATGCATTTCAGTGGCAGTTTGTGGCAACTGGGCAGTAAATTATTTTTTTGAGACAATGATCTGATTTATAAGTCTCACATAAATATTTTCTCAGGGGGAAATGATGTCACCACTGTGCTGATCAGATGATAACATTACAAAAATGCATACAATAGCAACTATTCTGAGCAGTGACGTGAAAGGCAACAAACTAGAGTTATGTAAGTCCATATATTTCACTCCAAAACAAACCGGCCACTGGCAAAAAAGCTTTTGCAATATCATGACATAAATGTTTTTCAAAATACAGGGTTACTTTTGAATGCCCCTCTATCTTGTAGACCCCTTTGGAACTAAGCTGGAACCCCCTAGTGGGCCCTGCCCCCTGGTTAAGAACCATAAGTGTAGTTACAGAATCTGGCAGCAGGGGCTAAGTGGGCAATGATAACTATCCATCTTATGCATTGTTAAATTTGAAAATAACAGTTTGGATTAGTCAAATGTTTTCCGCGAACATTGACTGTAAAATTAAGACCGAACTTAACCCATTTCAGCACAGGAGGAAATTTGTGGAGCGGGTCACTGCACACGTCAGTAATTATTGTTGAAATGCTGTGAGCATGTGCCTTTTAACGCACAGAACCACTGCAGAACGCAAGTGCTTGTGTGTGTGTATATATGTGCTCTCATGCACACAGTAATCAGCCTCTCAGCATGTGCTAAGCATGTGTGTGTTTGTATTCATGGTGGATCTTCATCATTGTCCATCTGAAGTGTGAAGAATTCATAAGCATTCAAGGATCAGTTTTTGTGTGTGTGTGTGAGAGAGAGGATCAAATACCTCTACAAGTCTGCAAAAAATAAAAAATAATAATTCACCTACATTGAACAGACCAGGACAGCAACAGACCAGAAAACAATCTAGTAAAAATAAGTATTGGATTAGATTTTGAAATAGGAGAATTAAAATAAATGACTCTGTTTAAATTAAAGTTTAGAAGTCATTTGCTGATTCGTTAATGTGTGACTAACATTCTGCTATGTATCACTTAATTTTTTAAGCTTGAATGTCTTGCCCTGAATGTAGGCATTTTATGTGTGGTGTTGTCTTTGAGTGTCTGGGGCCCTCAGCAATGTTGTATGCACTGAGAGGAAAGAGAGAGAGTAATGGCTAGAGGAAGAGGGATGGAAGAGGGGGTTAGAACAGAAAAGGATGGAACATAAAGAGGGGATGTGTGCATTGAAAGTGCCCAGTCAGTGAGTCAGCTGGTGCAGAGCAGCTGCTTTCTAGCCATTTAGCACACAGATAGCAGAAGTTAGTCAAGCTGAGCCTGCAACAAACATTGAACATTAAAATGTCAGCGTAAATAAAATGAGGTGAGAATAATCCCTAATGCAGTCAGGGGAATTTAAGATCATCCATTTACCAAATTCAGACAGATTAATCAATAACGGTCTCACCAAACGAGTGAAAAACAACAAAAAAGCCTTAATCCTAAATATCTTAATCCAGTCCCCTTGCAGACTGAACGGGATTCAATAAGGCCATAATCTGAGTTTGCAGTAATTTTGTGTAATGATTGACAGATGTGCCAGTGACCATACTGTAAACGTCAAAAATAAACCCCTCTAATCACTCTGAAGCCTCTGCAGAGGGAACTGCTAATTTTTATGGAATGTGAATGAGAATACAATGTACTGTACGATATATACGGAGTGAGCAAATATCAAAGATTAATGAAAAGATTGATGAGATGGCCTCAATAACCCTGATAATCCGGAATCAAATTGTATGAGCATGTGCTGAAGGTTGTTAATGGTTACCACTCTTAGTGAGTTTACTAGCAAAACAACTCAGCAATCATGAGTAATGATGGATTGTATATCACAAACTATCACAAAGAGGCCTGCAGGCCGAGGAAGTGCATTGTGATTAACGGGAATGGTAATGGTTATCTTTAACTCTAGCCTTTCAAAATAAAAGTATCTACATATTAGAATTTTTTTTTAAAGAATATAAACCTTTTCATTTAATTCTGTCTGTGTGCATTATTTTCTTTGCAGCCTGCATACATGCCAAATAAATGTGCATATAAAGCTTGTGAACCTGATGTTAATCTTAGTGGCACATGTAATTGTGAATGTATGTGTTCTTGTCCGCCTAACAAGTACTCATCAGGAAAGTGTTTCATGGAGTGCTTGGCTTTTCTTGGTTATTTATAGCTAGCAGTGTTAGCATCCTTACAGTAGCAACACAATGTGCGCTTTCTCATCTGACAGACTGTGGCAATACGATAATCTAATTCAACAACCCTTATCTTAATGAGTCTTATCATTATCAAACTAATGAAATCAATCAGGCTACATTTATATTTAGGCCTCCCGTCAAACAAGGTGCTATTCTTCAGTTCATTGTAGCGTGTCTGTTTTTGCACACTCATGAGGGTGTGAATCTGATTTATTATTGCCTAGTAATTTTATCATACTTTTTTTATGCTGTTTGTCTCATTCAAAATGGACAGAGACATATAGTCTTTCTGTGTTTCCTAAACTAGTACCAATCTTTTTTTCTATCATGGATATTCTATCTCAGTGGGTAGATTTTCATTCATTTTTCCATAAGCGGTGTTGCGCTGCTAGGAAACCACTAGTTGCCGTAGAGACACAGCTCATCGGCTACTTGGAGTGGAAGGCATTTTATCCTTCCTTTATAGTCTATTTACACCATTAATTTTCTTTGTCTTGCTCTGTGTGCCTCTGTTTTTCTTTTTTATACACTCTTTTTTTTTTTTACTCTCACATTTATTTTGATGATACTGTTAAATAAATCTAATCTTTCATCTTGTGATAAATAATGGTGTTAATTTACCTGTTTTGTTTGTTTGTTTGTTTGTTTTTTTGAGGGAGTGCAATGCAAGCCATGTTAAGAAGACTAAAAAGAGCTTTAGAAAGCTACACCAATCACTTCTTGATGCAGGAGCCTTGAGATCAGTACATCTGTGTAATTGGTATTACACCTCCAAACTCTCAAAACACACCCAAGTGCCCTTTACAAACCGTGATGACAGCCTAGAGATTCCATCCACAATTAGCATAACCCACTGTAATGACCCAACGAGGCTGCAGCTAATGAGGAACACAGTGGCACTGTTCACTTGCCACATGCCAACTCCCAGGGAGTCTTAAGGCCGGCGATATGTTTTGTGTATTTGTCTGCCTCATTTCATCTTAAGCTAAAGTAGCTTAAGTCTCTTCTTTACTTCTCTTCCTGTGCAAACCAGTATATCTTTTACTATAGTCTGGTTCTGCAGCCACATCCTGACATCCTGACGTCCGTCAAGCACATGTTTACATAGAAAAACAAAGGGAAAGTAGTGTATTGGAATGGAAATAAACGTGTTCTGTGTGATTGGCCCCTTATTCTGGTGTTATCCGCAGACTCTTTTTAAGATGGTTTCAGCATCTTGTTGGCTGCTATACATGCTGGCAACTAGGACTCCTTAGGAGTTCTGCACTGGGAGTAAATTGAAGCCTAAACACAATCCATATAATGAGATGTTGTGGCCAGACCTGATTTGATTGGTACTGTTAAAATTCAAGATCGAATTACTGATAAGCCATTACATTATGACCACCTATCTAATAGACTGTAGGACCTCTTTTAGCTCACAAAACAGAAGCCATGTGGTGAGTCATTGATTTGATGAGGTGCCGATAAGTCTCCTGGGGTATCTGGTACCATAATGTCAACAGCGGGTCCTCCAGTTCCCATACATTGTGGGGTGGTGGCGATGTAGTGCCGAACACACTTTTTGGAGGCTAAGGCATTAACAGAAATTCACCATAATGTTTTTCAAGCCACTCCTTGACAATTCTGGCAGTGTGGCATGGCGCATTATCCTGAAGGTAATGGCCATCACAGGCAGGCTGAATGGGTGCACTTGGTCCGCAACGATTTTCAGATACCTGACAGCTGTCAGGGATTGTGCTATTGGGATAATGGGGCCTAAAGTGTCCCAAGAAAACACACAACATTTCCACAGCATAACACCACATTCTCCGGCCTGTGTTCACCCAACAGTGCATCCAGGTCCCTTAGGCCCAATCCCAATTCTATTTTATACCCCTTCCCCTTCCCCTACACCTCTGCCTACCCCTTCCCCTTGTCCCTTGAAACAGAGTGTCAAGGGGTAGGGGAGAAAATATTCCCCTAAGGATTGGGACACCACTACTATGCCCTCACACATCATCATTCCTCGTCTAGGTCTTACAATACACACATATACTGGTGTGTTGTTGTGTATTAGAGCCTTTAATTATCGTTCTGTATTAATGAGCTGCTTACTGACACAGACACATATCGGAAATCGTGCAGCTCACACATCCAGGAGAAAATAAACTTGTCAACGCTGCCCCACGACTTTTTGTTCGCTGTAGCAGCCATGTTGCCGAGATAATTCATACCCTTTCGTTTGAAGTGTGGTCCCGAAAAATCTTCATTTGAAAGGCTATCTGGAGGATTGTGGTGCTTAATGAAATATGGGAACTGTGGTACAGCATTTATTTGAAGTAGAAATCTATTGTATCATCTTTATTATAATTTTTACCCTTTTTTTTTAAATCCAACCACCGCATGCATATGGCTCTGAAAGCCTTAAAAACGGTTTAAGGTTTGTTAATCAGGTTACTGATGGGGAGGACAGTGTGTTAAGCAGCGTGCTGGTCTGGGTGACAGTGTGTTGATCATGGCACTGATAGAGGGTTAAAGTGGAAAGCAAGGTGGTTGTGGTCCATGGAGTGTTAAAAGCATGACATTTGTAGCATGATAACATTTTTTGGCCTAAGGCTAAAAATAAATATAGCTGAAAGAGACCTGCAGTAGTGGCAGATCAGGTATGCAGCAGAGAGGAGAGAACAGCACACTTTAATAAATGTCAGGCCTCAGCAGACTCCACACAAAAGAGAGAGAGAGAGAGAGAGAGAGAGAGAGAGCAGGAAAAGACAGTTCCATCTTGTCCGTGTCAGTATCACTATGGAAGAGAATGAGAGTGTGAAAATCAGCAGAGAAGAAAAAGAAAACATAAGCAAGTTAAAGGTAAAAATTATTAATGAATTCATTAATTTATATAAAATATTATTTTATTTCACGAGTCCTATGAATTACATTTACGGTCCATTTTGGACACATATCATTATTAACTATGGTTGAATGCAGTCTACTTGACGAGACTCTTTGGTCTTTAGTTTTTATAAAGAAAAATATAACCACACACAGTTTTGCAACAACATGAGAGTAAGAAAATAATGACTGAGTGGGTGAACTATTTCTTTAACCAGACAATTTTTTTTTCTGTCATAACTAATCCATTTTTCTCAAACCTGACATTAATCACATAAGTGCTTCTGATGGTAGATGGGGGCTGGGTTTAGAATGTAATTATTAATGTGAATGTAATTATTCCTCCATAAATCCCAACAGAGAATCCTCCAGTGTGGGATGAGTGTGTTGGTGTGCTCCACTTCAGGAAGAGTTTAGTAAGGGCAGGTCATAGAGCACAGAGAGGGGCAGTCTGACCCAGATTTTTTTCCGTCTGTCACTTTCTCTGAGTCACTGAAGAACCCTGAAAGATGCAGAGGGGAAAGAGAGACACGGAGAAAAATACTGAGACATTTTGATGTTGATGCCTCAGTAATGGAACAGCACACCTTCTCTTTCAAATGCGTTTTGGCACTGCTTTTTTCTCCAGGAGAACACGGCCAGGTCAGGGTGACATGGTTTTAATGTCTCTTTACTTAAGAGCTATCATGGTAGCAAAATTCAACTCTAAATATAAATTTAATTTCAGCACTACAAAAAAAAAAAAATTGCTGTGAACACACTCCTTTATATTAAAATATAAATATATGTTAAATATTCAAATATAAATGTTAAATATATTTGTATAGTTTATGTGATATAATTAAATATACATAAATACAATCATATTTATGATATATATTTTTATGTATAAAATATAATAGAATTTATGCTTTGAACACACCACTTTATATTAAATATAAATATGAATAAATATATTAAATATACGTAATTATTCAATCAATGTAAAAAAATTTCCAGCAATTATTCAACTAATTAGTCAGTACCAAAATAAAAAAGAGGGGAAACTAATTAGCAATAGATTAAGTAAGCCAAATAAATAACAGTGCTTGAAATATTTCACGTATCTAACAGTATCAATTATTAAGATGAAATATTCTGAAATTAAATATAAATAGAAAACAACAAAGTTAAAATAAAAAATGTATGTTATTGTGTAAAATTACATCACAAATTATTGTAATTATCATAATTATTTTTGTGACAGCATTTGGTCACAGAATTCAGTACTACTGATATAGCAGAAATATATTGTTTCTAGTAAAGATCATCCAATAGCCTTTCATTCTCAGCAGTCAGACATTAGCCAGTCACAGAGATGGATAAGGGGTTTGTGGATGCCACTTAATGAAAGAAAATAGGAAATTGATCTTAAAATGGCCTTATTGCTCAAGGAACATTGATTTCAATAACTACATGGCATGCAATCAAAATGACTGATGTGAATGATGCAGTTTATGTAAGAGAGAATGCTTTCGTTTGGTTTAAAGTGCCAGGTGGGTGTGGCCTCCTAGATGACGGGCATCCGTGATGGTTAATAAATTGGCAGAGGTGTGGTCTCTGCTCTGGGCTTTCAGGACCTCCTGTGATTAGGCCACAACTGGAGCCTTCGGCAGGAGAGCAGAATAACAGTTAATATTTCATCAAATCAATAATTCAACAGCTGCCATGGGAGGAAAATAGAAAGAGATGGAGATGAGAGAGAGAGGGAGGGGAGGAAATAGAGGGAGAAAATGGGAGGGTAGACTGAGATACAGAGAAAACGAAAGAGAGAACACCAAATCTGCAATCACATTCCCCAAGAAAGGCCCGGTAACCATAGTAACTGGAGATGACTGTCACATGATGCGGAGGAGTATAGCGAAAGGGAGGGGACCTATGAAAGGAAAGGGAGAGATGATAATCATGGGACGGAGTATAAAGGGGCAAGTCAAAAGCAGATTGAGTCAAGTTCTGTGTTGCCTTGATTATTCTTCATGTCCAAAGGCTTTCCCATCATCCAGACTGCTTACTTATGACTATGACATAACAGCTGTGAAGTACAAGAAAGAGAAAAAGATGTTTAGATCAGTGAACTGATATAGGAGGGGGCAGGGGATGAAAATAACGAGGACAGTAGCGTAATGTGAAGACGTGATCTTTCTTTTGCTGTTTCATCCTTGTGGCTATTATCTCAAGTGCTGAGTATGACCTTAGGAAGATAATTTACTGTTGGCCTTGCTCTGGACAAATTGTTTTTAGCTTAACGAAACACCTTCCATATAGTGGCACTCTTTATCAGCTGAGTCATTGTAATGTAGATGAGCATCAAAAGGAGGGCATTTATGTTGAGATACCTTTTTTGTGTCTTGGCTGCACTGTGTTGACGAGGCTGCTTTGGATTTGTGGGAAATATCCTCTTGGAGCTAAATTTCAAAACACGGTGAGCTGCATGCCACCTACATAGGGAGCTGCATTTTAAGGCAGCTGCTGACATGTCATTGAAACTCATAAATCAGAGACTCAAAAACAGCTTGCAATTGATTTCAGTAGAAGGTGCATCTCAATCAACTCCCTAGCTCCCGAGCTTGTGAATCATTATATCATGTATAGATAGAAAGATAGATATTGTGTGGAGGTGTGGAGTCATACATATAAAACTAATACAAATTCATTATATATGCTACAAAAAAATGCTTTTGACTATTACAAACCAACAAACAAATTGTTTATTAAATTACATGCTTTAAAATTGTCTGAATTAGTTGATTTATATACAGCTCAGGTAATGTATAGTATAGTATGTATGCATAGTGAGCACCGATGCTCCCTGATTTTTGCAGTGCAATGTGGGATTTTTCAGGGAGCGCACATTCCAGTGCACTTGAAGGATTTCACGATTGAGACAGCCCTTAAAATGGCTGACTCCCTGATCAGTGTCCTGACTACTGAATTAGGGAACTAATTGAGATATAGCCAGAGTTTAATGTTAGCCTATTGCTAAGATAATTGCTAGGTACCCTAATAAACTAAAATTTGAGTGCACTCAAATATTTTGTAAAATATTGCATATTTACTTTAACTGAAGTACATTTTAAATAATCATGTTTTTTGTTGTGCCTGGATGTCCTGATTAACATACAGCAGCACATGTAATGTTACTGATTTTAATTTTAACTTTAGATGGTCATTTAATATTACATTTAAAGTTAATATACAATACAAGTTTCAATAGAAATTACAAGTTTAGTTTACCATAAATTCTTGTCAGTACATTAGACGGTACACTTTTACCATATTCCAAAGTAGTAATCTATCATAATTTATCAGTTAGTTGGTCAGAAAACACAACATTTTTAGGTAATTGCATTCATAAGAAACTATAATTCATTTTCATTTAACTGCAATCAACATGCAGTTAAGTGTCAGAAAATGTTAAATTCATTTTGCACTAAAGTATATTATTTAAGGAATATCATTTATATTAAATGTACTCTTTAGAATTAAGCTACATTTTATTGGTTTTCCATTAGGGTCGACAGATTAAAAAGATGAAGATGTGCAGTAGGATGCTTGTTATTAACAGTGTTCCTCTTGTATATCACATCCCAATTATCTTTATGAATCAGTAGATTGTTATCTAGCCGGTGTCATACTTCAGTCTCCTAGAGGACTATAATATTAGTCACTGCAGGCCTCAGCAGGACGTGACCCATGTGACAAACACAGGCCTCTTTCCATGTTTTTTTGCCGCAAAGCCATATGACATTCTCTCCTGATGTGACTTTCTTATTGCGTGTGACCCAGACAAACCCAGCAGCTGCTTAATGATGCTAATCTGCGTGGTTCTGTCTTAATGATAATGTGATAATCTCTATGTCTTGAGATAATAAAGGCAGGAGATGAATGGTCATCACTGCATAGCGTGCCATTCTGTGGAACATACAGCGTCAGTCATCTACACCGTCAAAGTTCAGTCATGGGCTTTCCCTCTCTGCCATAAAGACGTAGCTCTTTAATCACTTGATGAAATAGTGGGTTTGCCTCTATGATTTAAGCCTTTCCTTTTTGGGCTTGTGTGTTTTATCTCACTCTGATTTAAATATAGTCCATATGATAATTTTTTTAAATTCAATATATTGTTATTTATGCATTTTGCAGACTCACTTAAGCAAACTGACTTATTATTCTTGGGAATCGAACCCATAACCTTGGGGTTGCTATCAACATGCTGCACACTACCTGAAGTCCAAAAGGATTCTTAAGAAAACTTATGGCTAGTTCAGCATCGCCCCAAACGTCAACTTTCTTAAACATAATTATACTGTATACACCAAGTTTTACATAATATATGTTCATGGATTCACTTAGAATCGAATCTGTAAACCTTGGGGACTACCAGAGGCCAAAAGGAAGTTTTGGTATACTAAAGACAAGACAGCGGATATCTACTCCATTTCTCACTCTTCTATGAGATAGAGCCTCAATAATTCCCCAGCGATTAGCACCTTGGTTAACCCAACATTCCCTGAAAGTGAAATGGAACACTAGTGAGATCCTACAATTGTCTGATTAATGTCTTCAAAACTGCATTTCTTTGTCTGAAGCCATCTGAGCCCCTATCTTCATTCACGACAAGAGAGGTGGCTATCTGTTTCACTACAATTGAGAGTCCAGGGACCTCTGAGAATCCAGAAATTCCAGGATGTCTTTAACAAGCAAGCAGCCACGGAATTGCCACCTCAGTGGCCATGAGACTGTGCAATTGACCTGCTGCCTAGGACCACGCTGGCGAAGGGTAGAGTTAATCCGCTGTCCATCCCGGAACAGAAGGCCATGGAGGAGTACATTGAGGAGGCTCTCAAACAAGGATTCATCTTCCCATCAAACTTACCAGCTGCATTTAACTTCTTCTTTGTTGATAAGAAGGACATAGGCTAGAGGTCCTACATTGACTACAAGGTCCTGAACTCCCAGAAGGTCAAGTACTGTACCATTATCTATGTCCTCTGGTTCCTGCCACCCTGGAACAGCTTTGTGGTGCTAACATCTTCTCTATGCTGGACCTGTGTAGTGCTTACAACCTCAGTCAAATCCATGAGGTTGATAAATGGAAGACCGCATTCGTAACACCATTAGGTCACTATGAATACCAAGTGATGCCATATGAAATCTCTGTATATATCACTGTATAAATTGCTATCCTTTTTTCTGATTAAAGCACATCCATTATGGTAGTGAATGTGTTTTGCGCGGCTATCTGAAGGGACTTTGCCTGCATGCAATTACCAGTACTTGACTTTCTCGGGGCTATTAACATCAGCAACATTTATAACACTGTATTAACAGTGACACTAAAAAGTCTACTTAAGTTTCAAAGGTGTGAAATGTATTTTTTGGCTCTCTGAGTTCTTATAGATAAATTAAGTGAGAGAAGAGAAAAAGTTATCTTCCACAGATTCACAAAAATTATGGAAAATAAACTGATTACTGAGTTTTCAGTCCACCCACTCACAGCACCTCTTTAGGTCATGTCCATATTAAAATACAATAGAAATCTTTTTATTTTTATTTTTATGACCTCTCAGTCTCCTTTCATTAGAAGTCCACCATATACCAGTGGTTGTAACCTTGAAAAGATTAGTTGTAGTTTAAAACAATGTCTAGGGAGATGTGTCATGGCCTTTGATGAAGTGCTTGAGTAGCGTCTATACATCATAGGCAAAGCGGAGCATCTCTTTTCCTCTGTGCTTTTTTGAAAAGAATAGCTGCCATTGTCAGTGATAGATTATGGTTAAAACTTATAGATTAGGTTGAAACTGATCTCGCAAATTGACTCGTAGGCATTCTGGGCCTCTCTCAGCTGTGATCCAGTTAAGATGTCATATAATTAATCATGACATGTTGCAATATATAACGTCATGAGGTATTTAAACGTTATGATATTATGAGGAATTCAGCATTTTCTATAAAATGACTATTGTGGGTTTACAGTGCGTAGTTACATCACTTTTACAATAACTTATAATATAATAACTGCTCAAACCAGGTGCAGCTTCAGGGTGTCTGTAAGGATACTGTCCGTCACGCTGGACTACTGACTGATCTGGGATTCAAATCAACAGCGTGTTGAGATCTCTCATCACGCTGTTTCCTCTAATAAATGAATGCTGATGAAGATTGGTCCATTCTCTTTAGTCTGTGCGAAGGCCATGATGAATAGCTATTATGTGTCTCTGTGAGTCTGATCTAAATTCAGTCAGCAATCACATGCTCCATCAGTGCCATACCCCCCCACCACACAAATAAAAACAAATACAAATCAAAACAACAAAAAACTAAACAAAACATATATAAAAACTAAAACAGAGATAGAAAGAGCAAATGAAGAATGAGAGGCATGACCGGTGTTGTGACATTACAGACAGACCCACCTGCAAGAACTGCAAAGAGAGAAAGTAAACAGGTGCGTGCCTGCTGAATCTGTCAGCTTTATTCTTGCTGTTTTTAATCAAAAGAAAAATTCATGGCAAATATGTTAAAATGTTTTCATTGCAAACCTCCAGCTTTGTGAGTAATCCTCTGGTTCATTTTGTGTTGTGAAGCTCTAACCTGCAGTTCTTTATTCTTGTAGATTATTAGACTACATATAACCATTAATAATATTTTGTTTCACTAAATTATTACTTAATTCCTTTTTAAAAAAAATTAAAATCAGAAGCATCTATTACAGTATGATGTGTGTGTGTGTGTGTGTGTGTTATTTGTTATAAGGACTCCAGAAGGTTCAGTCATGCTGAGTTCAGAGGACTTGCTCTCAAAGGTCAAACTCACTGGGGGAGAAGGAAAGAGAGGATTAGCCAATCATACTGCCTCCTGCTGCTGATGCTGCCCCCGCTGCATCACCATGGAGATGGTAGCAATATCTGTCCCTATTGACAAGTCATACGGAAGATGCATCCATTTTTTTTTCTCAGTGGCGAGGAATATAGCGGCATTTTCACAGTAGAAAAACATCACAAAATAGCATCTGCATTCATTATGGATTAATTAGCGATATCCATGCTTTGTTGTTTTTCCTCTTTTTAATTCCCAGGCCCCCACATCTCACTCCTTTTAGTGTGTGAACACTTTACTCTTTCTCACAGCATATAATGGAGAGAGACTCTCTATTTAACATGGGTCTTTTCTTTTCACTCCACTCATGCAGTCCATTTCTCACGCTCTCCTTTTTTGGCTTGTGTAGTTGCATCTCTGTTGTGGATTTGCAGGTCGGCGGAACCCAGCCTCTTCTTGTAGTAGGCTCGATTGTGATCCTTTTAAAAGAAACTAAACGCTCTTTTCAGAAGTCATTACTGCTGTCAAGCTTTTTAAAGATGTTTGTAAAAGGCAGTGATGTCATAAGAGGAGGTGAGCAGGACAGAGGAAGTAAGAGGTAGGGAAGAATGAACAAGAAACAGGAAGTCAGGATGTTGTGTGTGAATATATTATCTATGCATTGATATATTGGATGTGTATATATTTAGACTTAGTATTTAAAAGTAATAATACATAATAATCCACACACATTTAATATGACACTTTTAGCATGATTTACTTTATATATTTGTATTTAACAATAATAATTATTATTATTATTATTATTATTAAATACAAATAAAATTTGTATTCTGTCTGTAGATCAAATTTCACTTTAGAAAAAGGGCTAATCACAGAAAGCACATGGGAATCCATCGAGAATATGAACAAAGGGATCAAGAACAGATTGGGTGGTCATGGCTTTCACAGTTTCTTGCAATTTTGGCTCATGTTGGAGGGTTTACATGCAATATATTCTCAGCACATTAAAGATCTCATTTGAGTTTCTCTTTCTGATACTTTACTGTCTAAAACACAATCGAATCTGGTCCTTTATCATCAGAATGTAGTATGTGTGATAACATACATTTTGTAACCATTAGAATTGAGACTCTAATGATTTTTTTTCTCAAATAAAGCGACTGTATGTAAAGGAGGACCAGCAGATTCAATAAATATAATAATATGTTGATAGTTGATAGTTAAGTTGATAGTACTCGAACAATCGCATATTCTGTTATCTCTTTCCTTCTGTTATGCTTTCTCATTCTACCCTTGCACAAGTTTTTATAACCCAAAGGTATTATGCAAAGATAACCGACCGTTTTTTTTCTTTTCTTGAAGCAAGAGCCAGCTCATTGAGAAGACTTTATAAAAGATTTTGTTCCAGCAGTATGATGCAAACTTTCAGTCATCCTTTAAATGCAGTAATTTTTTTAACTTATAACCCATCACAAGACCCAAGAGGTTAACTTTTACAGCTCAGAATAATTTTTTCTTAATTCTTAATTAATTAATTCTTAATCTTCTTTTTTTCTTTGCCTATAAAAAAGAGAAAACATTTTATGAACGTTTTAAGTATAAACCTCTATTTTGTGAGCAAGCAAGCATGTGCTTAATAGCATATTTTAAATAGTTTTCATTCAAGCAGTCAATATTGTCTCACGTTTCTGCTAAAATTCTTTGGTATGAATATAAAAGGCACAGATGAGTCAACTGTTGACACAGTAAAGCCACAACCACACAGACAGTTAAGAAATTACCACAGGTCACGAGCCTCAATGCTGTCAGTTAGTAGGAGTTCCCACGGCATATCAACATAAAGTTGAACTCTGCTTTATTTTGTCACATCACCAATGGTTGCTGTTGCTCATGTCACTGGAAATTGCAAAATTGTTGTCATTGTCAACAACCCTGAGTATTGAGCTAAAAAAAAAAAAAACATAGAACAGCCAAGATGATTTGGTCATTGAAATATCGAGTTCATATTTAAATGTCAGACTTTTAATTGCTAATCTCAAAATTGATACAATTTGAAGCACAGTTTGTGACGACTTCTGTTTGTAAGTCTCCTCATCACACTGATGGATTTTCTCTGTGTGTGTTTTCCTTTAACAGGCTGATGCTAAGATGGTCTGTGATGTTGTGAGCCGTATGGAGGATACCGAGCCCTACTCTCCAGAGCTGTTGTCCGCCATGATCCGCCTGTGGTCTGACTCCGGCATTCAGGAGTGCTTCAGCCGTGCCCGCGAGTACCAGCTCAATGACTCCGCCCAATAGTGAGTACAGCCCTCTGCTGGGAACAGCCATTAGTGCTTTTACGCATCATTAAGAGCATTCTGCCTAAATATACCAATGTTTTATTATATCATTGACTATCACGGTGCAGTCCAATTCATTTTAGAGAACTATCCACAGGCATATATTTTATGGACTGTAAATTTAATGTGGCAATTGGGTAGTGTCTACAGTATAATATTTATAGTCTTTATTTGCAATGCTTGATTGAACAGGTTGCTTTTAAAGTATTACTTGAACTCAAGTAATGTCACTCTAAAGGGAATTTACAGATGCGATTACAGTATGCGCTGATGAAAGGTCTCGAGTTTGTGTGTGTATGTGTTCTATATGTGTATGCGTGTGCATAATAGCATGGAAAGAGTTCAGTCAGCATTATATTTCTGATGTTGTGGTTTACTGTAATAGTTTGAGAAGCCTATCTTGTGGAAAGTGGGGTTTAGATGAAGACAAATTACTTGCTCACATATTGACGACACAGATTATGTTACTATGAGGCACATGTGGGGAGGGGAAGGATTGCCAAAAAGAGAGTTTGCAAGACAAGTCTGGGAGAGACGTTTTTCTTCTTCATTATTTGCATATAAACATCACCAAGTTTTGCATAAACTTGCAGCCTTTTGTTCAGTTATCAGTAAGACAAACAGTAGCCAGTGGTATTTCATCAAAGTTCAGGTGTAAGAAAACAGAAATATCAAATGGTACAAGGACAGTATATTTAATCGTACGATCTATTTCCAGTTTTGTATACCTATTTAAACTTTATGTAAGTTATTTGTTATTTTATATTAGGCATAGCCTGCCCTTAAGCATGGTCTAATTTTATATGTTTTGTTAATAAAAGTTTTATGTTTTATATATAGACACCGAACTGCCGCTAATCCTAAAGTGAAAGTAAGATGCACACGGCATTTTAAGCTATTTAAAAGCAGAGGAAAGTAAGGAACAGAGGGGAAATTCAAACGAAATACACCTATGTTTATGTATCTTAGCTTTTACTTCTCCAACTGGGTGGAATCATAGTCAGAAGCATACACGCGATTTTCTATGAAATCTGTCAGCTCTAATCTGTTGACTTTCGCCAACTAGAGTCGACTTATCCAAACTATAAATGGGGGCAAAAGTCGTATAGTGTATTCCAGCCTTAAGCTATTCTTTCACATCAATCACTGACTGTAAATAAAGTAGTTGAGGATAGGTTTGAGATAATTTCCTTTGGGCTGTTTAGCCATACCGGTGGTTTACAATGTATGGCATATTGGCTTCCACAGGTCTTTAGACTGTAGGCTTGTCTTTCTTCTCCCCAAGAGTTCATTGAACTGTAACTTGAATATCAGGAAACATTTCAGAACATTCAGAGGCGCAGTGGTCTTTTCCAGAGTGAGATGATGAAACAGGATTAGATTGGCCTTCATAATTATTTGTTCTCTGGGAAACTTTAATCATTATCTGAACTTATTCCACTATTTCTGTCCTTCCGCTCTCCTTCTCTCACACTCACAACCCTCTATGCAACTCTGATTCTGCCCACTTTATGTTGCCATAGATGTTGTCCATCCTTATAACAGCTCCTCCCCTTCCACACTGCAATCATTTCCCACTTCTACAGTTGTTCCTCTTGTCCACTCAGCTTTGTTCCTGATTTTTTTATTTTTCTCTTTTACTTCTTCTTTTCAGTTGCAGGTTTTTCAATTTCATTTCTTCAGTAATTAGTAGAATCACGGAATTTACAAGAAGCATGTTCCATTTCTGATTATATGAGACATGTCAGAATTCTGGTGCTTTTTGATCATAAGTCACAATCTCTTGCGCAAGTGCTGGCCTGAACTGAAACTTCATATCTACATTGTGTTCGGTTTAGCACCTTCATTCTCGACATTTTCAGAGCAAAAATTGGAAATCTCTATGTTCTTATTAAAGTCTTGGATGGTATGTTGACATTCTGATAAATGTTTCATCTTTCAGATCAACCTTCAGCGGCTCTCCCTTTAGAAGATGTAGGAAGTTTCACTTATTCTCAGTTTTTTTGGGGGTCTGATATTGTATTTTTACTGAATTACTGTCACAATCAAAATGACTTGTATCTTAGCAACTAGGTTATTTGTCATTGTCAAAAACATTTCTCAACAACGAGAGTTGCTAATAAAGTTTTTGTTCCCCCGTTAAAGATATCTATGGCTACCAAAACTTGTCTGTGGTATAATAGTTTTACTGTTACTTACTGAGTGACAGTTAAAATACCTAAAGGGATCATTCAACCAAAAATGAAAATTCTGTTATTATCAAATATTTTCTGTGTGTGTGTGTAATGTCCATTCAATATTATTTTTTAGTGTTCCACAGGAAAAAAGTAAATCATAAAGGTGAGTTAGGGTGAGTAAAGTTTTCATTTTTGGCTGAACTATCCCTTTAAGCAACAGTTTAGCATTTCCAGAGGTCACATATCCATTATTTCTCAGTCATTCTATATTACATATTATATTCCCTCTACTACAATTTCCTTATGAATCAGTGAATTGGCTCATTGTAAGATTCTTGCAGCACCCAGAATTTCAGACCTTTTTGTTACCATAATAAACGTGTCTACGGTCTCTCCAATGCCCTGTAGTTCTTTTTCCTGCACATCTTTCTGTCTCTCTCTCCATGATGGGGAGCAGCAGACAGCAGGCAGACCGCTGAGAGGTGTTGCCAGGCAGAGCACTCAAGCAGCAGCAGGAAACAGAGGGAGGGTGGAGGGAGAAAGAAAGAAGGATGGTGTATGAAGGGGGAAGGGCAGAGCTGGCAAGCAGCCTGAGTGGTAGAGATGTACGAGTTTCCCATACTAAAAGGAGAGAGAGAAGTGAAGAAACCCTACAGCACAACCCTGCCCGCATGTCCATTAGGCCTTAAATGACGGAGGGAAGTCCACAAGGAGTGTTAACATGTATACAAAAGATTTATAATAGTACATACAGCTATTCCTCAGAACACAGGGCATTGAGTGCATAGGAGATCAAAACATTAGCACTACTGCAAATAGCAAAATGTGCTTAAATGTGCACATGCAGACTTCCTCAATGTGTGTATTTTCTGCACCTACGGCCAACTAAACAGGCATGAATTTAAAACATATATCATTTTGGGACATTCACACAAATATAAATGTGGGTGTAAATACTATTTTATGTTAAAACATGTTTTTAAATGAGTTATCTTATGCTCACCATACCATAGTTTAGTTTGTGTATGCCAGATATTGTACTTCATGTACAATTTCAGACTATTGTCCTTCCCAAGCTCTTCACCTGTCTCTGAACTATGAAATGTAGTGAAAGGTTACCACAGCTTATAGTGATTTTATCAGGCCATTGTGGACAGTTGCTGTCTAGCCATGATAAATCGGCTATTTGTTAATAGACAAAATATACTGAGAGGAATGCATGCAGAGCCAACAGATACAGGTCACGAAGCAAAGTGCCCCACAGAAGAGAGTAAGGTACCACTAACAATATCAAAGAGCAGAGATAATGTCAGTTGATGGTTATCCTTATTAGTGCAGTTCAAGTGATGTCCCATTTGAGATTGTGCCCTATGAGATCATTCATACTTAAGTTCTTAAGTTCGTACTGTGTCAGGCAGACTTGAGTTAAGTGCCACTAAGCGATTCTGCAAACCAAAAGCACCACTATTAAACATTAATACAATTTTGCATGTTACAGTCACAGCAACAGTTCCCCCTAGAGTCAGTGTGGTGAACCACGGGAAGAGAAATACATGCAAAATACATCTGTCTATCAGTCATTATGTAATCAATGACCTAGTTTTAATGTTTGATTTAACTTTTTTTACATTTTTTTCTGGGATTAACATAGATTCTGGTTCTCAGATCCTCCCATTGGTCTGAGACTTTTGGACCTCACATGTCATAGACCTTGCTCTCACTTCCTGTATTATTTCTCTTATGTATGTATTTATTTATTTGGACCATTGCATTTTGATGTAATCATCTGTCTACTGTCTACCAGTATTACCAGCCAAAGACTTTGATGGATGTTTCGGCATCTTGTGGTACTCAAATTTCAATTCAACTGGCATCCAATTTGGAAGCACACATATTTCACTGTTTCTTTCATCTGAAAGATAAATGACATCCACAGCCTTGGAGAATATGCATCACACATTGTTAAAATGCAGGCTCAGTCCTCGCTGTCTGCTTGCATCACCATTGCCTTTTGAAGAGGACAGCGTGT
This sequence comes from Carassius auratus, assembly GCF_003368295.1. Classification (NCBI taxonomy): domain Eukaryota; kingdom Metazoa; phylum Chordata; class Actinopteri; order Cypriniformes; family Cyprinidae; genus Carassius; species Carassius auratus. The sequence goes on from NC_039285.1 coordinate 7,473,332, forward strand.
GTATGTGTGTGTCAGCTGTGAGTGGCACAAGAAAGATGTTTCATGTTTTATTTTGACTTATACTTTATGACTTATGCTATTATAGTCTGAATGACTTCCTGTGTCTAAAGTTATGGCTTTAGTAAGATGGACTGTCATGTAATTTATTGACACTGTTATATGAAAAGCAGTTTTTAGTGCAAGCTATAACAAGTCTAATTGTATATTTAAAATATGTGCTGAAATACAGCATTGTTTAGTGAATTCACAAACAATCTTTTGCAAGATGTTTTATGTATTCGGAAATATAAACAACAACAGATGGATTTCCTTGGTTGAAAAGCTACTAGTATCTGCAAAGAGACTTCTCTACTTCATGTGAATGACAGTTGCTGAGATTCTGTGGAAAACTGTGGGTCCTAACTGACATTCCTTCTTTCTTCCTCCAGTTACTTAGACAGTTTAGATCGGATTGGTGCTCCAGACTACCAGCCCACAGAGCAGGACATTCTGCGAACTCGAGTGAAGACCACCGGGATTGTAGAAACCCACTTCACCTTCAAGAACCTGCACTTCAGGTGAGACTGACTGGCACAGAAATTATACATCTGAATGTACGGTGTGTATTTTTAGAGTACTACAGTTATTATTTTCTCTCATTTTAGATTCAGAATCAGGCCACGTTTCAGATAAAAATAAGTCTGATCTGTTATATGTAGCAAAAAGTGTTTTTAACTCTCATTACAACTGGAGTGGTTATAGACCGAGATGAAGACAGATGAATATCTCCAAACACAGACTTCATCTTACTTCATATCATCTCATCATTCACAGGTTTTTTTTTTCACTCTCTCGGCTGATATCATGTGAAAGCAGAAGACAAAAATGAAAGTGTTGATGTGGGTTAGACAGACAGATATGCTTCCATTATTCTGAATCCATACTGATACAGCAGAAGCTACCATTTCCGCAGAAAAGGGCAGGACCTCAGTGGACAGCGACCATCTGAATGGCATATCCACTAATAATATTGAGGAAAAATCATTGTAGATTTAAGATTTAAGGGTTAATAAATCATAGTCTCATGTTAGTATAGTCATACATGTCACAATTTCATGCTCACAAAGTCTGCTCTGCATTTATAATTTAAAATAAATGTTTTCAGTTTTAATAATTATTCAAATGAAATTTTTCTCTGAGATGGCAGTTGAATTTTCAGCAGCCATGATTTAAGTCATTTAATCTTTCTTAAATCAAGTATGCTGATTTGCTCTGGAAGCATTTTTTTTTTTAATGAAAACATTTGTTCTGCTTAATATTTTTGTGCAAGCTGTGATAGTTTTTTTCAGGATTCTTTGATGAAAAGAACGTTCAAAACAACAGCATTTATTTGAAATCTTTCATTACATTAAGAATGTCTTTACTGTCTAACTTTTGATCCATTTAATGTGTCCTTGCTGAATAAAAGTATTTAAATTGTACTGACCCCAGACTTTTAAACGGTAGTGTATACTGCTTGTGTGATGGAGTGCATTATTGTGTGGTGAGCTCATGTTGAGTTGTGTCCACTCAGGCTGTTTGATGTGGGGGGTCAGAGGTCAGAGAGGAAGAAATGGATCCACTGCTTTGAGGACGTGACCGCCATTATCTTCTGTGTGGCTCTGAGTGGATACGACCAGGTGCTCCATGAAGACGAGACCACGGTGAGCACTAAATATATACACACTCACACGGAGAGACACAAACAAGCACATCTACTGTATGCTTATGCTCTGACACACACGCAATGTGTGACTCAATTGCACGTGCACACTCAGCGGCTGTGTTTATACACTCAAGTGTGCACACTTAACACACTAACAAAAAATGACGGGTATTTCAACATGTTTTCCCATGCTTTAAGAGAGTTACTGTAACTACGCGACGCAGACTATATGATCTTCATCCACTGTTGAACACTGTAATTGCAATTATGTTGCCATTCAATTATACATGATCATAGTGTGCTGTGTGATTATTCACAGCCTTATAATTAAAAAAAGGGCTAGAGAATCTTTTTGTTTAGCTGGTTTTTAAACATTTTTAAGGTCAGTGCTGTTGATAAATCAGCCTCGATTGTGAACTCCCACATTAATCGACACATTAAGTAATGCTTGTGATGTACGTGTCATCGTGCGCATACTGTAAAATTCTTAGAAATAGTAAATAATAGTGAAAAAATAATACTTGATAGTTATTTTTTTAAATTGCTATTCAAACAAACGTACTGTTACAATAAGCTGTAAATTTCAATATTGGTTTAAATGCACTTTATACTGAAAATTTTAGTGTAATATTGATTCAGCCCCACATATCAATAAAGTGGCAGGTTGTTTAAATATTTTAGATGTAATTCCAATATAAATAATTAGCATTTTGTATTTATTTAATTATTGTTGCCACTAAGATTTGTAAGTGTTGGAGATGAGCTGCTAGCAAGCATGCTCTTAAATGTGGGTGGCCTGGGATTGAATCACGGGTCATGTTTTTATGCTCCACACCGTACCATCAAATTCAAGCAAAATTGAATTAAAAACCAAACAATTATAAATTACTGGATAAGTCTGATAATGTCATAGCTTTGAGTATCGTAGCTTTCAAGTTTGTGTTCCAAATGCTTATCCCGTGCTAACTAGCTGCATCCATAATGGTTTCTCAGAGTGCTGGGGGTCCCACCGGGGCATGAATGAATATGTTTGAAAATGTTTGAAAATTAGTCATTCTGGGTGAATGTCATTAGTTTAACACCACAAGCACTTTGCTCACCATGTCCATTTCTTACAACTTGAGATAAAATACACATAAATATTAAATATAGCAGTTAAGTTGATACACATAAATATTAAATATAGCAATTAAGTTGACAGTGCAATAAAACGGCTTAATTTGAGAAATTATAAAACGTTATTTAAACATTACATAGGCTAATCATGAATTATGACGACTTGTAACTGCGATTGTTTACTTAAAATAATTTAGTAGACAAGTTCAACACACACACACACACACACAAAAAGCCAAGCAAATGTCTTTTAAGTTCTATGAACCCTTTTACAGTGTCCTTTAAAATAAAAAAAAGAAAATATTTATTAATGTCCCGATGCTATTGTTTGATTCTGTGACCGTGCCAGTTAAATCATGGCATGTGTGATGAGTCATGTTTGGACGTCTGTGTGTGACACAGGCCTCTGATCTGTCCAGACACACTCTCTTGACAAACTCTGATAAGAGATTTTTTACAACATCAGAGGGATTTACGGTGAAGCTTTTTGGACATAAGAAGGCTTTTATGGCTAGAAACATGGCCGCCCATAAATACAGCAAATCTCAGATGTCCATATTCACCTGATCAATGAAAGCAATAAAAAAAACGAAGACAGATTCTATTATTTTGTAAGAAAGTCCTGGCAAAACAAATGGACAGAGATAAACATACAGATCCTGTGAATACACACTTTCTGTATGTGTCTCCTGGCAGTGCTCATACATTCAGCGCTCTATCAGTGTTTACGCATTTACTGTCTGACATTCTGTCCCGACCTTCTCTCCTGTGCAACCTGTGACCTTTCCTCCTCCATTTCAAAACAAACAAGAGTTGACCGTCTGTATAGAACTGTTCTTTTCTTCATTTGTGACATGGACCGATTCTGCATTGCTCCACTATTGTTTAGCATTTAAGTGTGTATGTTTGTACAGTACGTGCGAGTCTGTGAGCACATGTGAGTATCAACAGCGGTGGTATCTGGGGGTGGGAAATGTGAGTGAAGTGGTGAAGTGTTGGGTTCTGGTGCATGTCCGGTCCCGCTCGGCTGCTCCCGTGGCCTCCAGCGGCCACCTCTGCATCTGCGTCTCTCCTTCAAAACATCTCAGCTGCTCTTCTGTCATCTCTCGCCATCGGCTTTCTTCTCTAACCATTCGCTAAACAATCCAGTCCAGCTCTACAGGCGGCCCTTCCACAGGTATGAAATTATCATTACCAAACCTCAGTTGAAGTACATACTACAAAAACCTGGAAGCAGTAGGCTTTATGTTGTGCTTTCAACTTGCTGTAAATTAAAGGGATAGATCAGCCAAAAATGAATATTCTGTTATCATTTCAGTGGAATTCTCTACACACTTTGTATGAATATATATATGAAATTAGTTTTTAAGTAAATCTTACACCAATTTTTTTTTCAATGCATTTACACAATTAAAGTCAGTGTGTTAAATGTTGTTTTGGACTTTCATTATATGGACAAAATCCTACATAATTTTCATGTTTTGGTGAACTACCCCTTTTAGTGTTTGCTTGTGTGCTTGTTTCTGATATATGCTAGATTTCATGAAATTATATCAGATATTCTATATGCATTGCTAGTTCTTTTCAAATCCTTAATTTTTAATTGGGTTAACTGGCTTAGGTGATCGGCTGAACTCATTTTTTCCAGTTTCCTCTTAAAATGATCAGACACATCAAAGAGAGCGTCACTGCTTCCAGCTCTGATTTCATGATCATTCAGATGACATGTATATATGAATAATAATTTATTAATTGCATATGAAAATAAGGATTGTATATATCTTTATTGTTTCCCCATTATAATTAACATGAGATTCTTTGTATACCATCATGATGATATAAGTAATTCATTTCTTAGGTAGCAGATTAAGCAGAATATATTTAGTTTCCTTTTCTGGCTTATTGGCTCTTCCTGTTTTTCTGCTCAAGTCTCACTTAATATTCTAATGTTGCACTCAAAGTGTGATTGCACCTGAATATGTGTGTGTGTGTGTGTGTAGATAAGAGCGCCTGAGAGTGAGTGTGTGTATGTGGGTTTAGATTTTTTTGTATATGTTTTATTTTAAAAATGCTACGAGATCTATTTTAAAGGTGGGATTATGCATGTTTAAGAATATATATATATATATATATATATATATATATATATATATATATATATATATATATGCAGAGAGAGAGAGAGAGAGAGAGTATGTCCCCATTTATAGCTGAGTAAATGTTTAAGTCTGTGTGTTTGTGGAAGAATATCTATAAATGATGCTGATGTCTTCTTTCTCTTTCTGCAGAACCGCATGCACGAGTCCTTGAAGCTGTTTGACAGCATCTGCAACAGCAAATGGTTCACAAACACCTCCATCATTCTCTTTCTCAACAAGAAGGACATATTTGAGGAGAAAATTAAGAAATCTCCCTTAAGTATCTGCTTCCCAGAGTATACAGGTAAACTAAATACCCTGGCGTTAAGTAATACGAGCAAAGGAAGAAAAGACAGATACTGTAGGATGAAAAGACAAAATAGTTGAGGAGAGGATTGAAGAAAGACATTCTCTCCAGATGCCAATTAGCACAATAAATATTCAGGAAAAGAACCATCCTGTTATTTGATTTCCTTTCGGGTGGATTCACACCCCTAATCTGGACAGCTTGCATTTCTGTATTCTCCAGCACTGAGGGGAAAACAGCCAAAACAGTCACTTGCTATTCCCTGTTCATTTTTATTTTGTAGCTCTGAGCTTTTCGTCTTCCTCCATAGCTGCTCTTAAACATTTCCTCACCCATTATACTGAATGATAGATGGAAAACAGGCTGCACAAACAATCACAAATAAGTTTGAGAGACAGAAAGAAGTTTTCTGAGAATGTAACTGTAGTCAGAGAAAAATTGCCTGAAGAAATTTCCGCTGCCTGAGGACATTTATCTTAGTGGGATAAATTGCCTAAAAACAAATGTCACTATTTTTTTCTGCTGTCTGACATTTTAATGGCTTTGAATCAGAACTGATATGTTTTTAATCTGTGTTAGTTAAAAGTAAGCATGACTGATAGTTTTTTTTTTTTGTCAAGGGCAATCTTTACACTAGTTATGAAAAATATTTTATATACAAATTTTATTTATAAATGTAAATCTAAATGAACACTGTTTCTGACATATCTGATAAATCAGTTATTTTAATAAAAGGGATCATATAGACTTCTGTACTTTATTTCAGAGAGCTAAGAATTAGTACAAGGTATTCAGGCATATTAATAATATTAATATTTATAATAATATTAATATTCCATAATATTATATATATGTTTTTATTACTTTGTATTAATATAATTAATAATTATATAATATGTGCAAACCTTTTTTATTTTATTTTATTTTTTTATTTCAGTTCAGTGTTCAGTTTTATATTTTGATTCTCTTTTTTTATTATTCTTTCTTTATTCATCTGCTGCTTTTCCATCCTTACCTGACTCATCCTGTGCTGCAGGTTCAGACACGTTCATGGAAGCGGTGGGCTACATTCAGTCCCAGTACGAGAGTAGGAACAAGTCAGTCGACAAGGAGATCTACTCTCACATCACCTGTGCTACAGACACAGACAACATTCAGTTTGTCTTCGACGCTGTCACCGATGTCATCATCGGTAACAACCTGCGCTTCACTGGCCTCTACTAACCCTCAGTGATACCCAGCTCTTTCACCACACCTAAATACAGTGGCAACTGTTGTCAGATATGTGACATTTTATCTTTGTTTTATACTTCAGTGACGGCCTTAAAGTGAGAACTAACTCAAATCTTTGAAAGTTCTCACAGAGCTGTTCTTTAATTTATGGGGTAAATTTAAAGCATAGGCCTGAACTCAACTATTAATTTTGGCACATTTGTTTCAAATGTGCTTTGAATGTCCTTCTTGACACGTTCCTGGTGTGTTAGAGAGAGGTCAGGAGATACTTTGAGTAAAAATTGGTGCCAAATTGCTCCACTACTTCCTACTTATGTTATAACTGAGCTTGTAACGTCAGACATATTATTTTGTCCTTATTAAACAGTATGCAGATAAATAATTAGAGATTCAATGAGGTTGTGTGGTAATATTTTAAATTCCAGTGACTATGTAAGTGGCACTATAATGATGCTCTATATACATTGTATTATTTTCAAATGAATGCATTATGGGTTATGAATTTCAGTGAATATTCACTAGCTGGCTCATATTACATTACAGTACATGTGTTCTGAGTTGGCAGCAGTCTCAGAGTGTTGATGAAACACTAGGCTTGACATTTACAGTACTTGGCATTTAGAAGAGAGTGCAAATGTCCAATGTCCTGAGCCAGACCACAACAATGTTACCCTCTTAGCATCCTAAAAAACAACCGGAGGACGTGTTACTCCAATATAGAATTGGAGACAACCAGGACATTCCAATGATACAAAAGTTGTGCATGTTGTTGAGACTAAGCTGATTTATGAAGAGAAAATAACTAGATTTAAATAACATATCAGATGCATATATATATATATATATATATATATATATATATATATATATATATATATATATATATATATATATATATATATATATTACAATTTTGTGTCAGTAAGAATTTTTACATTTTTTTTTTTTTTACAATGGCTGCATTTATTTGATCAAAAATAAAGGCATTCATTTGAATATTTATTTAACTTTTCTATTTGAATATTTTTAAAATGTAAGTTATAACTGTGATGGTAAAAGCCACATTGTCAGCAGCCAATATTCTAGTCTTCAGTGTCACATGATCCTTCAGAAATCATTCTAATATGCTGATATGGTGCTCAAGAATCAAGAACCGTGATACATTTTTCATTATTCTTTAATGAATAGAGAGTTCAAAGAATAGCACTTGTTTGAAATAAAAATTGTGGCAGTGTAAAAATCTTTACAATCACTTTTGTTCAGTTTAATGCATCATTGTTGTATAGAAGTATTAATTCCTTAAAATAAAATAAAACTGACCCCAAAATGTGTACTACAATCACATGCAACAACTGGAGTAATATGATTCATCAGTATGATTGAAGTAATAGAATCACAAAGCTTTCTCACTACACATTGTCTGCTATTTCGTTTGTAAGTCAGTATATTATATACTATTTTGCTTCATTGCTGGGCGCAGTATGCAGTAGTCATATAAGGGCCAGAACAGTTCTAATCGAATGTAACAAGTACTAAATGGACCAGAGCTGAAAAGACTACTTGGTCTGATGAGCTGTTGCTTTCTCAAGAATAAGCAGATATGTGCCTTGCATTTAACTGAGACCTTGACCATTAGGCCTGCGTTGAGTCTCTGTGAATGTGAAAATACAGATCTGTAATTGACAATAATTCACAGTGCCATATATGTTTTGGATGTGTACAGGGCTTTTTAATGTTCATCTCTCCATAGGATCACTTTAGTGTGGGGATTATACATTGATCAGGTTGACATATAAATGATTTTTGACCTTTTTTATGTCTGATGAAAGGTATTTTTAATCTTGTGCAACACAAATTGTATTTTGGCACCACAAGCACACCATGACTGAATTATCCAAAAGACCCCGTTGAGTCCTAATTTTGTATTTATTTTTATTTTATTTTAATGAGTCTCCCTCAGCCTTTCGCTGAACTGTCTTTGAGAGGTTCATGCTTCATAATATGCACCCTGACTTAGTAAAACATCATATTTTCTGACCTTTAAACCTCAATCATTTATTAGCCACTGTTAATCAATGAGAAATATAACTGAATTTAAAGCTGCAGTAGGTAACTTTTTTTTTGTTAAACCTGTCATTATGTCCTGACAGTAGAATATGAGACAGATAATCTGTGAAAAAAATCAAGCTCCTCTGGCTCCTCCCAGTGGTCCTATTGCCATTTGCGGAAAATCCATCGCTCCCGGTAAGAAACAACCAATCAGAGCTGCGGTCCGTAACTTTGTTTGTGTTCAAAATTTAGAAAAATGCATATAATAAGCGAGTACACCATGAATCCATTTTCCAAACCGTGTTTTAGCTTGTCCTGAATCACTAGGGTGCACCTATAATAAGTGTTTATATTCAGACTATTTTAGATTGCTTCGGGGGTACCGCGGCGGAGTAACCCAGTACCTTTGTGATTCTTCATAGACATAAACAGAGAGAAGTAGTTCCGGCTACGATGTTCTTCCGCAAGACGCAAGCAGTTCTGTTTATTAACCGCTAGAGCGTCAAAAGTTACCTAACGCAGCTTTAATCATTTGCTTCAGACAGCCAAGAGACAGTGATTCCTTTTATAAACCGAAAAGTTAAATCCGTAACCGTAACTGCACAATTTAATTAACTAAATCATGTACTGTCTGAAGGTTTCCTTGATGTTTGCATTGTGCCAACTATGAACAGTTAATGTGTTATTATAAGGCCATCGTCAGTACTACTAAGCAACTTTCAGCCATTGTTCAGGTCCATTATTGGTCAGTTTACACACATTTAGAGATTATATAGCTGCATAGTGGCTTTCTTTCTAGAAGCCAAACAAAAAGTGTAAAGGGAAACAGTTTCATTTTTAGTCCTTTGACCTTTATCTCAGTTTGATGGGCCATAAAATTGGTATTATTATTTTAAAGGATTATGAGTAATGAGACGGGTGGCTCATGTACATCAATTGTCAGCTCAGACACATGACTAATTAGGTCAGTGGCCAAGGTAAAGAAACGTTCCTGGGGGACAAAGGCCAATTTGTTCCCTGGCTTGCAGCCATAGTACAAATAACTGTTGGTGATGTATCCAGACTCCTTTCATCAGACTGACTAATGTGATAAGTTCAAGCGGTACATTTTGCTAATGTGGCATAATTTGCTTGAAATGGCACTTAAATTTGAAATAGTGAGTTCCATTGTAGTGTTTAATTCATATTTGATTCTAATTAAATACATTAGGACCCAGCAGATGGGAGCCATGCTCTCCCATCACACAAATTACTGTAATGTCACCGTCCATAATTTTTTATTTGTTTGTTATTGTCAAACTGCTGTAATTATTGTTTATATGTGTGTCTCACTGCTGTGATTATTTATTGAACAGTGGCTGTCTATTTATATGACATGAATGAATAAAATACTCATGGATTTCTGGTGTGTGGTGCTCATTTTTAAGTCCTGCATCTTCTGCAAAGTAAACACAGATTTTGAGTGCTGTTTAGATTATTTTCTCTGCGTAATTATAATATTTGTGGTGAATCATCACTACCCGAGTGGAACAGATATTAATAGTTTCACCAAACTGTCACCAAGAATTTGAAATCACATTGCTAAAGTAGGTTAAAACAATCGTTTCTTTCTTTGTCATCAGTTGATGTTTTGCTTTTTATGGGCTTCAGCTTCTGTAGTTGCTTATCTTGACTCTTGCTGTATGTATTTCTCCACTAAACTTTTCTTGTTATTCTGTCTGCCTCTATTTCTCTGTCTATCCTCTATTCTGGTTTCTTTTCCTCTTGCAGAATCGCATGCACGAGTCTCTTATGCTGTTCGATTCCATCTGTAACAACAAATTCTTCATTGACACTTCCATCATTCTCTTCCTCAACAAGAAAGACCTGTTTGCTGAAAAGATCAAGAAATCTCCCCTAAGTATCTGTTTCCCTGAATACACAGGTAAGAATGATTCCTGTAGTTAAGAAGCCTTTGGAAATGTACATTTTTAAACTCTCTTAACACAGAAGGATGTTTCTGATTAGTCAGGTCAGGGGTAGTGATGTCGGAGGCCCATTAGTTTGGGTTCACAGTATGAATAATAGACTTTGAAGGCACTGTAATATGGGAGGTAAAGGATGTAGCAGTGCTGTTGAGAATCTTGCGTGTGAAGTTATATAAAATGTGGGAACAGAGAGATGTCTGGAGGTCTGTTAAACTCTCTTCCAGCAAATTACAATTCACTGCCTCCATTGGACCCATTTCTGTGTTGCTTTTATATACAGTTGCCCGAAAAAGCATTTGGAGACTCCAGTAACACTTAAAAATGTATTTGCATTATAAAGTACACAAAAATATCCAACTAAAGTTATTTCTTTAAAAAAAAAAAAAAATCACACTTTTGAAGCAGAAATATTAATTAATTCTATAATATTAATTAATTACTCTAAATGTTTAATAATATTAATTAAAGAATTAGAAATTAATGTAATGTTAGCAGTATTTTTAAGACAAATACATTGTATGTAATTAATAAATAAATGAATTATAATCAACATAAAATAAATGGATTGAATAAAATAATAAATTGTTAATTAAATAAATTATTAAATAAATAATATATACAGGTGCTTCCCAATGAATTAGAATGTCAAGGAAAAGTTCATTTATTTCAGTAATTCAACTCAAATTGTGAAATTTATGTATTAAATTTAATGCACACAGACAGAAGTAGTCTAAGTCTTTGTTTCTTTTAATTGTGATGATTTTGGCTCACATTTAACAAAAACCCACCAATTCACGATCTCAACAAATTAGAATAAGATGAAATGCCAATGAGCTAATAAACTCAAAACACCTGTAAAGGTTTCCTGAGCCTTCAAAATGGTCTCTGACAATCATTGACGCCCTTGACAAGGAGTGTAAGTCACAAAAATCCATTGCCAATAAGCTGGCTGTTCACAGAGTGCTGTATCCAAGCATGCTAACAGAAAGTTGAGTTGAACGAAAAAGTGTGGAAGAAAAAGATGCACAACCAACCGAGAGAACCGCAGCCTTACGATGATTGTCAAGCAAACTGGATTCAAGAATTTGAGTGAACTTCACAAGGAATGGACTGAGGCTGGGGTCAAGGCATCAAGAGCCACCACACACAGAAGTGTCAAGGAATTTGGCTACAGTTGTCGTATTCTTCTTGTACCACAGACAATGTCAGAGGCATCTTACCTGGGCTAAGGAGAAGAAGAAATGGTCCTAGATTCTGGAGGGATGGTGGAGAAGCTCATAGCCCAAGTTGCTTGAAGTCCAGTGTTAAGTTTCCACAGTCTGTGATGATTTGGGGTGCAATGTCATATGCTGGTGTTGGTCCATTGTGTTTTTTGAAAACCAAAGTCACTGTACCCGTTTACCAAGAAATTTTGGAGCACTTCATGCTTCCTTCTGCTGACCAGCTTTATGAAAATGCTGATTTCATTTCCCAGAAGGATCTACAGTACCAACACTGCCAAAAGCACCAAAAGTTGGTTAAATGACCATGATGTTGTGTTTGACTGGCCAGCAATCTCACCAGACCTGAACCCCATAAAGAATCTATGGGCTATTGTCAAGAGGAAAATGAGAAACAAGAGAACAACAAATGCAGATGAGCTGAAGGCCACTGTCAAAGAAACCTGGGCTTCCATACACCTCAGCAGTGCCACAAACTAATCACCTCCATGCCACGCCGAATTGAGAAAGTAATTAATTCAAAAGGAGCCCCTACCAAGTATTGAGTACATGTACAGTAAGTTAACATACTTTCCAGAAGGCCTTTTTATTGGTTTTATGAAGTATTCTAATTTGTTGAGATAGTGAATTGGTATGTTTTTGTTAAATGTGATCCAAAATCATCACAATTAAAAGTGACAAAGACTTAAACTACATCTGTCTGTGTGCATTGAATTTATTTAATACATAAATTTAACAATTTGAGATGAATTACTGAAATAAATACACTTTTCCTCGACATTCTAATTTATTGAGAAGCACCTGTAATATCTCATTAACTATTATCTATATAGTCTATATAATATTTTGACAGACATTGTTCAACAGTTATTATTTAAATTTTGTTTAGAATGAAGACAAATATTTGCACTATTATAATATATGTATTAAATGTATAGTATATGTTTAAACTACTAAATTAATAAACAATAAACAGCATCTTAGCATCTTGATATTTTGTTCAAAAAACAAGATTTAAATTAGTAAATTAATTATTATGAACTACTAAGTGAATTATTAAATGTAACTATAAGTTGATAAATGCAATATCGCAACATCTTGATATATTGTTCAGTGTTGTTTGTGTCCATAATTAATAAGATAAAGTCAATCTGTGGTTACTCAACTAGGACATCTAAGAAAAGCATTGTCTAGTATTACATGAATGCAAATGTTCTTTCATAATGCAATGACATTTTAAGCGTGACTGTAAATGGTCTCATACATAACCAAGATACAGAAGCATCTCATTGGGACACTTCCTTCATAAGGAGCCAAGTTAAAGAATGCATGGCTTTTAGAGAACAGAAGAGAAGGGACATTTGTGAATGTCAGAAGTCACCAAGGTCATATTATATATTGGGTTAATGAGCATTTTGAGTGACAAGTACAAAGCTGTTTTGTAGATCAGAGGACCACTTTTATGCCATTTTTTATTTTGGCATAATATCAGAACCTCTTTCTCTCACATACTCATTTGATCTCTGTATCCCTCCGTAGGTCCAAACACCTACGACGATGCAGCTGCTTACATCCAAGCACAATTTGAAAGCAAGAACCGCTCACCTAATAAGGAGATCTACTGTCACTTGACCTGTGCCACGGATACAGGAAACATCCAGGTGGTGTTCGATGCCGTGACCGACATCATCATCGCCAACAACCTGCGAGGCTGCGGCTTGTACTGAGGCCCGCCCCCTCCCTCTCGAGCCACTTCTTTGGAAATGATTATTATTGAAAATGCAAGTTGGTAAATAATGATAACGATAATTTTAAAATAGGCATATACAAATATATAAATATATTATATATATATATATGAAATGTTTTTAGTTTGTCTTTCAAAGAGCTGCCAACAGAACTGATTTCTTATAGAAACCCAGCCTTTATGGTTTTAGAACAAAGTTGGGACCTTTTTTTGTGGTGTTTTTGTTTTTTCTTTGCTGTTGTATGTTTCGTTCTCCCCCGTTTTCCACTGTGTCTTTATCACTTTAACTAAACAACCCTCTTTTTTTTTATAAATGTCTTTCTTTGACTATATTTTTTATGTTTTATGTCATTGTATGTATATTTATTACACAAATATCAGTCAGGGGGATGACCTGTACATGTTTGCCTGGCTATATGAATTTACTTTGACGATAACATGAAGTTAGCTTAATCCACGGTTATGCTAGTCTTGAGCACTACAGTTCAAGTCAGTTGTGGCGTGTCCTTGTTTTGGCTTTTTAATCACTGTAGTACCGTTCCATATCATAGAGAACGGAATAACCCAGGCTTTTCCTACATTTCGTCTCTACCCATCACTTCCATAGCTCAGCTGTCTGGGGAAGGGCCTGGGCCGCTTGACATGTGACCCCAGGTCTGTCGAACCAGTACGATGATTGCAAGTGTCATATCAGTGCCAACCTTCTGAGAATGACGTGACTGGGAACAGTACTAGAAAACACTAGGTCACTGTTATAGGAACTTATTAACATTTGTCTTGTGAGAAACTTTTACTTTTGTATTGTTGTTGATTAATTTATTAATTTATTTATTGATCATCTGTCCCACGCACTTCCTTTGTACTTACTTCACTTCGTCCATTCTTCAACCTCTCGTCCGTTGTCACCCTTCCCTCTTCATTCCTTCTTCTCCCCAGGCTTCTTCCTGTTTTAGTTTGGCTGGGTAATGGAGTCCCCGTCACTGAGAGCATGACCCCCTCAGCCTTTGTATAAAGAAACAGCTAACTGCTTCACATAGCTAATGGTGTGAAAAGAGAGAATAAAACACAAAATAAAAAGAACAAAAAAAAGAGGAAAAAAAAGAAAACACTTAAAAGACAGACACAGCAAAAAAGAATGGGCATCAAGTGGGCGGGGTTACAGGGTGGGCGGGTAGATGTGGGGCTCAGGGAAACGATGTGGAGGCTTGCAGATGAAGGTCACTGAGCTGTCAGTCTTTGTAGAAAGCTGTAGATCCTCCAATTCTAGAATCCTTACGAGTAGAGATAATTGATAAAGAAAAAAAAAAAAGGATGACAATAATATCAGACAATGACGACGATGAAGATGATAACACCAATATCAATGATTATTCTGTAATATTATTAAAGGTATATTTCTTGTGCTTTGTAGCTAAAGAACTTTTTTGTTCCCTCTCTCCCCCTTTTTTTAAAAAAAGAAGAATTTTGCAAGGGTTCCTGTGATCCACTCTTGAAACGTTCTTACTGACTTACCCATGTTGATGTTGATGAACTGTACCGATTCTTTTTGCCTGTTCGCCCTGCATTGCAATGTCTTTACTTAGCCTGAATTGCAGTATATGTATTGATTTTGTTATTTTTTTTCGTTCGATCTAATCACTTTTTGGTGGCACGGCTCTGCCCCCGGTGCTGGAGAGGGCGGGGCTGTGCACGGCTGTACAGATTCATGCGCTTTCTCTTGGTTTTTTGAGAATTGTACTCAAACACCTTCCAGGTCTGCATAGAAAAGCACAGCTCTCACCTATCACATGTAGATTTGGAAAGATGTATCTCTCCTCCCTCTCTGCCTTCTCAGTTTGAAATGTAAAGAAAAATAGAAAAAAAAAAACTGTACAATTACCTTCACCACCGTTGATTTTGATTCTCCTTCCCTTCTTTTTTTAATCCTTTCTTTTTCTCTCCAAGTGAATGCTTTTGTGCTGCTTTTTCTCCCTCTTCTTTAGTGAATGGTTGTTCTTTCATGTGGGATGTTCGTGCTGGAAAACCAATCGAATGTAGTGTTTACATTAAAAGCCACAGTTTTCATGACTACAACCTGGAGCTTTTTACTTTTGATTGATAATCATTCCACTGTTAATCTGCTTTGCCGTTTATATATTTTGCTGATTACTCAAATGAATGAGGCCTCCAAGATGGCTTATGACTCAGATGAAACAATACAGATACCAACAGAGATTAGTTAGTGTAAATGATGATTCAAGGTAAATTTATCCACCATTAATGCAGTACTAAAATTACATACAGTATTCACGATTAAATGTAAGGTGATCTGTTTTAATTCAACCTCTTCACCACTGTGTGCTATATTTACTATAAACACTGTCAACATCTTAGTATGCAATATCAAGTTGGGGAAATATTCATTTGACCCCCTGCTGATTTTCTAAGTTTGCCATTACAAAGAAATGAAGGGTTTGTAAATTTTATGGTAGGTTTATTTTAATCTATAGAGACAAAATACCCATCAAAAAATCTTCTTGTGCCACTCCTGTGTTGCCTTGGTGATATGTTTTGGGTCATTGTAATCCTTGAAGACTTATCCATGACCCATCTTCATTGTTCTGGCTGAGAGAAGATTTGACAGTACATGTGTTTTTTCCTGGATTGTTTGGTTGGTATTCTGTCTCTAATCATTAAAATGAACCTTTTCTTTGTAAGTGGGCTAACAAAATCAGCAGTGGGTCAAATACATATTTCCCCAACTGTAGGGGACATGGAGGAAGTACGCTTGAATCCCAAGGGAAATAATTATGTCTTAATGTGCCTCTTAAGTGTGTCTTCAGCCAGATGGTTTTGGAGAGAGAAGAAGGAGATGCTCAGTCACTCTACCACAGCTTCAAAAGAGGAAGCACCACTTTGTGTCAGTCTGATTGGATGATAATTGCAATGAGAGCTTCAAATATGGAAAGAGAGGGAGAGAAAATGAGAGGAAGAGTTTGTGTGTGGGTTAAGGCAGGATGAAATGTAGACTATGATGGGAAACTGCAGATGTAATTGGTGTCAACTCCCTCCACCCAACTTAACACAAAGGCTTAATATAGCTACAGTGAAGAAGCACTCTGTCTTAGTGACACCTATCTAACTATGTTTATATATGTATGTGTATATATGTATGTGTATATATATATTGTGGCGGAAGGAAAAACGACAGACACAGTGGTGCGCTGTCAGGCCTAAAATTTAGAGGTAAATGTGTGCAAAGGGAAAGAGTGCTCACAATAAACATGATCTGGTGTTCTCGTCGTACTAAGGGGTTTGTGAAGGTGAGGCAGAATTCAGGTTCAGAGACTAGATGATCCGGCATCCTGGCCCGACGACTGTGTAACGGGGGCGGTTCTCATCCGGAAGCTTGTGACTTCGGTGGCACGGAGATCCCTCAACGCTCCCTTCATGGACCCACGAAGACACCAGCGTGCAAGGATGGGGCAAAGAGGCAGGCCTCCCTATTCCTATGATGGCAAAGCTGAAATTTTTACAGCAATTACTCCAGTCTTCAATGTCACATGATCCTTCAGAAACCATTCTAATATGCTGATTTTGAACAGCCTTTATTCATTTGAACAGTAGTGTGTATATATTAATATATGTTATTTGCATATTACTAGCTACAGTATATATTCATATTTTACATCATCGAACAACATGCTTTAATTGATGGCATTAGGGCAACAGAAAAAGAGAGGAAAAATATCAGAGCAGATGATGTCAGGTGGATCACAAAGGAAAGTTGTCCTTCACCCTCTTCTGGTAATGACAGGTATTGCTTCCTTTTATATATTTTTATACTGTATAT